>NC_089584.1:36251658-36531658 GCF_019320115.1 Miscanthus floridulus | reverse complement strand
GCCTTCTCGTGCGGCTTCTCTCCCTGGCCCGCCGCTCGGACGAGGCCCCTTCCCGGCGCGGATCTAGCATCCCTCCCTGGCCCGCCGCTCGGACCTGGCCCGCCGCTCGGACGAGTCTCCCACGCGCGACGCTAGTGCGGTGGCAGCAAACAGAGGGCGGGGCAGGGGCCGGTGGCGTGGCGTGGCGGGCGGTCGAGCGGCCGTGTGCAAGGAGGGCGCCGCGGTCTCGTGCGGGGCTAGACGCGGCTCCCGGCGGCACCTGGCCGCGGCTCTCAGTGGTGCCTGGCAGCGGGTCTCCGTGCCGCCTCCTCCCCTCCTTCCTCCGCTCCTCCTCCCCACGCAGGCTCCCGTGCCCAGACCACAGAAGCAGAGGAAGGTGGAGGCGTCGCGTTCGGACGGCGCCGCCGACTCGACGGTCGTGCTGGTGCTGCCTACAACCCGGAGCCGTCGCCCTCCCGCGCCCGCGCACGCGCCGACGGCGAGGAGCCACCACGGGGCCGACCTGCCGGCTCGTGCACGCGGCTACGAGCCTGCTCCGGCGAGCTGCGCCCCCTTGCCTTCCCCACGGCTGTGCCAGTGCCTTGGATCGCCGCCGTTTTTCTTGATGCCGTGGACCACCGTCGTTGCCAACTTCCTGCCGCCAAGAACCGGCCAACCGAGTTCGCGACGTCGCCCTGGTGCTGTAGAGCCGCCCTGCTCGCGCTTTCGTGGACCGGAGCACGAGATCGAGAGCTGCCCGTGCGCTATCCACACGCCTCCCCCGACGGCGTTCACGTCCTCGGCACGGCGCACAGGCGGCCCGGCCCCGCTCGCCGCGCGCCCCGTCCCCGTACCCCAGCGGCCACAGCCTGACCCTGCGCCCCAGCGGCTAGGCCCCAGCACCACATCTCCGGTGGCCGCACCATGGCCGGACGATCGACCCCGCGCCGCGCGCAACCGAGCCTCGGCCAGACAGGGGCAAAATCAAAATTAGGCATAAAAACAAGGGGCAAAATCGCATGGGCATTCATGTCTTTTGTACAAAGTTTAACACCGTTAGGGGTGGAGGACGGAGCAGGGGCAAACTGATGCTTTGTGAATGGCACAGTAGGGGTAAATTCACAAAGTCAAAAAAATAGAGGTAAAATCATAATTTTGATACAAAACAAGGGTACAAACGCAAGTGCCCCTTTATTTTTTTTATCTAAACCAAACACGTCACATAGTTCTCTCCCTATATCTAAAAAAGAAATTAATTCTAATTTTAATAAAGTCAATGCATACACGGATACTAACACATCAGATATTGTACAATATGTATTACTATATTTTTTGCAATGTAATATAATATTATATCGATTTATAGTCATGAATGTTGATAATATCTTTAGTAAACTTAGTCAACTCAAAATAATTTGAAATTTGACTAAACTTAGAATTGTATGTTTTTTCCTAGAACAAAGGTAAGTATTGACTTCACCGTTAGATTGCATGAAGTGAGGGTCAAATTAGAGTGTGAGAAAATAAATTGAAAGCTCGAGAGACGTGCACGTGCTTCAGCGTAATGAAACTCTCAAATGAGACCGACCTAATTAACATAAATACATGTTGAACGCATGGGAGAGAGAAATCAGTGTGCCCAATGCACCGGACTTATTTTTCCCTGCGAATCCAATGCATCGGACATGCCCGTGTACTTGGCACTTGGCAGTGATGAAGGACATGGAGCCGTTCCAAACGGGACAGACTCAGCCAACCCCTTGAACCCGCCACCTAAATTTAGCCAAACAAACGACAAAACCCCGATAACTAAGGAAGAAAAATGAGAGCTCCAGAGGTCAGAATTCCTACTAACGCATCACACCCCCGATTTGAGACCAGCAGCTCTCGTTTGCCAGCATGCGGATCCCGACAGGGACAGCCACACGACGTGCACCACCGCGGTCGTCCTCACCAAGTCGCTATCCAGGTCCTGACGACGTTCGTCAGGTGCTCAGACCACCATGGCCAGCGGCGTAGGCGAGGCGTCGCTGCTCGTCGGCGGCGGCGGGAAGGTGGCCGTATGGCGCGAGCGCTGCCCTGGGTGCAGGCAGGAGAGGAAGGTGCAGGCCATTGACGGGATCCCATACGCGGACTTCCTCTACATTTGGATCGCCTGCCTCTGTGCCTGTATGAATAATAGTATCCATCTGTTCTTCTGAATGATCACCACAATATAATGGACATTTTCGCTGATCTGAATGTCGGATAAGTTAAAACATCATGTGATCGTTCAGAAGAACTGCTTCTATATCCTCTATAGCAAGACAACGATGAGTGATTTTTAGCAATATATGCAAGAGTAATTCCTGCTGCTAAGCGCCAACATGTGCGTATCAATAAGTGTGTTGATGCTTATATATTCTTAGTATATAGGACCATATGTTGAGGTTGTTTCGTCAGGGTCGTGCTCTAGTACTCAATTTTAGTTGATATTCATTTTGTGTACTTGTTTTCATCCATCTCATCACTAGTGAAAGCTAGTAAGTACACCTATGATTGACCTGCTAAACTTGTAGTGATATATATAATAATAGTGCAAAAATATTCATTTTGAACACTGTGTGCACGTGTTACTTGCCTCGTGTATATTTTCGGTTCAGTGACTTGTATGTCCAAAGTATGTTTCTATCTTCTTATCAGTTATTTTACTGAATGGACTTGTCAGTTTTTTTTTTCAGTGACTAATACCTCACCTTTTCTCTTTCCAGCTCTGCCGATCCAGTCGTTGTTCCCTTATCTATACTTCATGGTACGCATGCATGTTTTAGATCAGAATCTTTACTTTCATTAACGTGCAGAATACTTGCTCTGTTCCATCATTTGTTTTACAAAAAAAATGGCGATCAAACATTCACCTTTATTGCAATCAAACAGATCAGGGACTTGAAAGTGGCAAAAGAAGAGCAAGACATTGGATTTTATGCTGGTTTTGTTGGTGAGCAGCGTCTTCTTTCACGATTGGGGTTTCAAGGCTCAGTTTCATACTCTTCACATAAAGTCGCATGTGCATAGTCTAGTACACCTGCTGCTACAATCATCATTTGACTATGGTTTATCATCAGTGCTAGCTGTGTCTCAGTGGTTGTATTTAATTTCTCTGTTAGGGGCTACCTATTTCCTTGGAAGAACCATCAGTGCCGTGCCATGGGGCATGTTTGCTGACAAGTATGGAAGGAAGCCGTGCATTGTGATCAGCATCCTCTCAGTGTACGGATCATGAAGTCAAATTGTGATATCAACCTTAGCATTCAATTTAACAAGACCCTAGTATGTATTGTTTTTGGTTCCCTTTTCAGGATTGTGTTCAACACACTTTTTGGACTTAGCACAACTTACTGGATGGCAATTGTAACTAGGGGATTACTTGGGTTGCTATGTGGTATACTAGGACCCATCAAGGTAACAAATTAACTACATGGATTGCTAGACTAATATTTGTAAATGATAGTATGTCTTAGGTTCTCATGGTTGCATCTGCATTTTCTAGGCTTATGCTTCAGAAGTCTGCAGGAAAGAGCATCAAGCTCTGGGAATCTCTCTTGTAGGAGCAATCCTTTTGTAACCTTTTTCAACTTTTTAAATAATTATTTTTGTGTTTATTTTACTTGTAACTAACTTGTGTCTGACATTAATTATGTCATAGGTTACATCTTCACGAGCGATAGCTCTTGTTATTGGGCCAGCAATTGGAGGCTTTCTTGCACAGGTGAAGATTATGGAATTTCGATAGCAATATAAGTTAATTTTGAAATGCTAATGCCTTCATCATGTATCCCTTAATCATAATTGACCTCTGATGTGTACAAAAGAGGATAGTAATTAACAAAAATATACAAATTGAAGTCAAGAGTTTCATCCAAAACTATATTGTAAAAATAGCCCATATATATGGAACACATTTGGAGTAAATATACTCCCTTCGTCCTGAAATGTAAGGTATCAAATTATTCAAATTTTCTTTAAAATTTATAAATCACACACATACCTACCATTAATGTTTATTGTCAACCACTAGCTCAAAATAAGGTAAAAATAATACATTCTATGATTAAGTGAAGGTTGCAGGCGTCATTTCCTTTTACATGGTAATCTATCCTAGAGTTCCTAGGATACTTTGTATTTTCGGATGGTGGGAGTATTCTTTGGTTAATTTCGCACTTTTACCAGGTTGTTAATAACTATGATTATGGTCTTTAATGAGTGGGGTGAATATTTGCATCTTATGATTAAATGAAGAAACTATTGCAAAGATACACATGACTAACATTGTCTATGCTCTATCATGTTTTAGCCTGCACAAAAGTACCCAAATCTTTTCTCCGAAGAGTCCATATTTGGGAGGTAAATTATTTTTCTTACCATTTCTATCCTATAACTATTTCATTTTTTTAGACTATTATAAACCATCAAAATTTTGCATCTAATTTTCAGGTTTCCATACTTCCTCCCTTGCTTGGTAATATCGTTACTAGCAGCAGGATCATGTATTGCATGCATTTGGCTTCCGGTATGCCACATCATCTTCCCTATTATTTTCTATCTTGAATCCAGATAGTTAGATCCTCTCAAGGAAAAAATAAATGAAATATGTTTGGACTTATATTCCACCATTCAATACATCTTTTTTGCAGTTAGATAAATAATCGTTCTTTTGAAGCTCTCTTAAGATATTGAGAACATTCCTTAGAATTTTATCCCATTTTCTTAGGAAACGCTACACTTTCATGATGATGCCAAACTAGAAGCTATTGAAGAACTGGAGGCACAAGTTGTTCGCTCCGAATCTACAAAAAATCTGCTAAAGAATTGGCAATTGATGTCAGCAATAATCCTCTATTGTATCTTTTCCCTACATGACACAGCTTATCTCGAGGTAATCTCTATCATATATTTCTCAACCTCAAGATATCTTCAAACTAACTTCTTCATTAAAACATCAATAAAGAGGATGTTTTCACTCTATTCCTTGAAGTAACTACTAATAAGATGTATATGCTAATGCTAATACCATTGTAAAACCATTTCTAGATATTTTCACTCTGGGCTGTGAGTAGTAGAAAATTTCGGGGCCTTAGTTTGACATCCCAGGATGTTGGTACTGTACTAGCCTTCTCAGGTATGTGGTATTTTTCCAAGTTTTAAGCTAATAAATATTTAACATGAGAAGCAAAATACCTTGTCAAAGGAGTAAAATTAGCACATAACCACTTCTACCAAATAGTGAAATGTTTTGAGTATTACTTAACTATGGGTATATAAATCAACCAATGCATTTAAAATCTTCCATGTGATATTATTAGCCTTGGGATGTTGAATTATAGTTCCAATGACATGGTTTCACAAGTAACAATGCTACAAAGTTATTGCTGTTGAGATTATTTACATGACAACAATTCATTTGATCTTGGTAGGTTTTGGTGTACTCGTATACCAACTTGCTATTTATCCTTTCCTTGCAAAGTATTTTGGACCAATCAAGACATTTCGGCCTGCGGCGGTACGTGAGAAATACATCTTTGATGGTTTCCTTGTAAACTTGTAAAGAATGAAGAATCTTAATAAAATAGATAGTATGGGGGAGACAAATATTCAACTGATAAATTGTATCAAATCAAAATTGTTAGATATAGATCTAAATATTAGGAAGGGGAGACTATTTATTAATTATTTTCATGGAAACTGTAGGGGGGTTCCCAGTTTTTTTTTTTCTAAAAGGGATGTATGAAGCAGATATTTGTCTATGTTGTATAACTTCTTTAATCTGACTCATCTTTTTTAGTGCTGAATTCAAATGCATGTTTTTTTTTCTCGACTACGTAAAAGGTTTGCGTGTCTTTGTATTAAGATAGAGAAAAATTTCAATACAACACGCCTTAACAGGCGCCCTATAGATGGTCATAAGAGATATACATAGACGCTCGCACCCTCCCTAGTGTACTTTTTTTCAGTGCTGAATTCAAATGCATGTTTGGTTTGCAGATCCTGTCGATCATTCTCCTCACTACGTATCCCTTCATGGCCAATCTACATGGCCTTGAGCTCAAAATACTTATCAACATGGCATCAGTTTTGAAGAACATGTTTGCTGTGAGTCAAATTTCTTCCATCTCTTTTATCGCCATCGACTACTAGCATGAAGAAAAGGCATTTCTGATGTAAATAAGCATTTCCAAATTCTAATTTGGTGAATCTTCTGAAATGTATAACTATCATCATTCAAAAGTAAATTCTATTATGAACAAAAACTAATGTATTATTTAAATGAAACAGGCTACTATTACTATTGCGTGCAACATTCTACAGAACACTGCAGTGGTACATATCAATCATGTTTGGCAAGTTTATTTGTATCAATAGCGTTACCATTTTTCTAGCTTATTATTACTTGTCTGATAACATGTGCAGACACAAGAGCAGAGAGGTGTTGCTAATGGCATCTCTGTTACTTTGATGTCCATGTTCAAAGCTGTAGCTCCAGCAGCAGCAGGAATTCTGTAAATATTCTTATGTTTATCTTTTATATGGTTGGAAAGTTATTATTTTTGTCTAGAGCATTAAGATAATGGATTAGATTTTCTTAATTTATCTCTTGGCTTTTTATAGGTTCTCTTGGGCTCAGAAGCACATAAGCGGACTGTTCTTACCAGGTAAACAGCTCATACATGGCTCCCCCAATTGTTCCAATTTTTTTTCCCTTTACTTAGGATTTCAGGAAGCTAAATATAATGACTAAATGCACATATTTGTTTCATTTACAAAAAAATGCAGGAGATCTGATCTTGTTCCTAATGCTAAACATGGTGTCCGTGATTGGTCTGGTGCTGACGTTCAAGCCATTTTTCTCCCTACCAAATTCAATGAGGCATTCGTAACTTTGGGTATATGAAGTTTGTTCCTGTGAATTATATCGGGGCACTGTCTGATTACAGTTGGGTTTTGAACTGCAACAGTCCATGTACTGTATTGGTCCATACTTTTAGTCTGATGATGAATTAAGTAATCACATGTAAAGGGTTCTCTGAGTTTTTGCATGACACCAAAGGGCCGGATGTTTGGTTGATTTCATAAATTGGAAATGTGATCTTGCTTGACATGATCCTGACTTGTAGATATGGGTTAAACAATCTGGATTCTATGTGGATCAGCTCTGGATTGGAGGCGAACGGTTTCGTATTGATCACAAGCTGGGCTGATTTGGGGTTAAGGGGTCAATGGATTGGTTTGGTTTTATAGGAGTCACAACTTTTCAAGTTCCAAACGTTTTCAACCCATGGTTGCAAATGGGACGTAGTGGATAGTTTATCCTTCTGATTTGCTCAGGTCCTAAGGCCTCTATGCCTCACACATGCTGCCAGCTTCGATTCACACATGCACTCGCCGCCACTTCGTAGACGCCCCAAGTACCCAACTTTGCCTCCCGCGTGTCGCTAAGTTCACCGGTGGCTCCATTATAAGCCGTTAGCAGGTAAGAAGGTCTGCAAGAGGCAGCCCATGCTCTGTTTCACCAAGCACCATGCCTTTGTATGTTTCCTTGACCAACTTCGAGCCTCATTAAAGATGCGCCCAAGAACCAACCAACAAGGTCGCCATGAACGACACCTATATAATTCGGCCAAAAACTCTAACCAAAAAGTCCCAGATTTTTATTTTTTTTTCCTGAAAACAAGCTTGATGAAGTACTCATGTAGGGGTAATAGGCCGGGTTAGACTCGGTCTGAGTCATAACTAAATCTAATTTATGCATATCATGCAATATATTATCTGAGTTGCCTCTTCTGAATCTATCTTATGTCACTGAGAAGAAACATTATTTTAGACCTTTCATGTTAATTAACACGACACATGTTACAAAGCAGAAAAAATAATTAAATTTGTAAAGCTCTCGCAAAAAAAAGAAGCATCCGGGCAATGGTTTGTTATTATAATCTAATTGTCATCAAGAAAAATACCATGGATCTATTTTGTGTTCTAAAAAATTATCTAAATCTACTGTTACAAAAATACACAAAAGTAAATTAACCCCCGAAATCTATGAAAATTACCCACATTCCACCTATATCATTATGAAGAATAAGCTAAAGTAATACATGATATTGACTCTCATATAGTGTGTTCTACCATAAAATAAAACCTATGCATCTATGTATGTGTATTAAGGCAAGAAATCCTTATGCCGGACGGGGAACAGGAAGATGCGGTGCTGGACGGGGAACAGGAAGATGCGGACCAGGAAGGCCGCCCTGCTCGGCTGCTCGACGGGGAGCCCTGCTCGGCGGCGGTCTGGCGGCTGCTCAGCAGCGGCCCGGCGGCTGCTCGGCTATCCTTCAAACCTCATCTTCGGTGGCCTTGGACCTCCGCCGGCGAACGGTGTCGACGAAATATGGTCGGCAGTCTACCTAGGGGTATGCCCAAGGTAGTAGATTATCGGCAGACAGGTGCGCAAGCTACGAATGAGATGGTGACGCAAGACAGACACAAGGTTTTATCCAGATTCGGCCGCCGTGAAGGCGTAATACCTACGTCATGCGTCTGA
This sequence comes from Miscanthus floridulus, assembly GCF_019320115.1. Classification (NCBI taxonomy): domain Eukaryota; kingdom Viridiplantae; phylum Streptophyta; class Magnoliopsida; order Poales; family Poaceae; genus Miscanthus; species Miscanthus floridulus. Next base: position 36,523,104 of record NC_089584.1, on the reverse strand, counting down.
TTGTATTGCTGTATGTCAATGAGATATGTTTTTGACAGGGGTCCCCTGCCCGCCTTATATAGTCTGGGAGGCAGGGTTACAGATCTGGAAACTAATCCTAACCAGTTACAATTGTCATAGGTGGCCGGATAAGGATTCCTATTCTAACCGACCAGGATCTTGCTTGATCTCCAAGTCTGCCTTGATTCCTTACGCGGGACTCCGAGCAGATTGGTCGGGCCGCGCGTCGTCTTCTAGTGGGCCGAACCCCCTGGTCCGGGCCGGCCCAAGCCTAGCCATAAGGGTATAGGGGTTAATACCCCCACAGCTAGTCCCCGAGCACCATGTATTATGTTGCGACACGCCGTTTGATCTTCTTCGGCTAATGTAGTCTGTCTTCATGTCATCTCCAACTGGTTGAAACATTGATCAAGCAAATGTGCCAGTATCCTGGTCAGCACAGAGAGCAGTAGACCACGATTATAGCCGAAGATTCCGGTTGTCCGAAGAATGCATGGTGCTCTAAAGAAAAAAGAAAAAGATTTCTTTCCTGATCAAGTGTGCCCACTTGTATTTCTGAAAAGAAATGTAAGTGACCCTTGTATAGTAGCAGTTATGGCCAATAGTCAGAGCGTAGGGGTTGATAAAATAAGCACATTCACCGCAAGGTGAAGTGTACCCACTTAGTCCCCGAGCCTGGTAGTAGGTGACGTAGGCACATGGTGCCAGGGTCTAAAAAGAATTCCCAGTTAAGTTGAGAATCCAATCGTCGTACAATCGATACGAGATGCACCGGCAGGTGCATCGTACCGATGTAGTCCCCAAGCTTGCTGGAAGGCGAGGTATCAGCCTTGTAGCAAGGTCTAAGTGAGAAAAAATAAATGCCTCTCAACTTTATGTGAGTACAAATCACATGTAGCCGAGGAGAGCGGTCTCCGAGCAATGGTCGGAGAGTGGTCGGGGCAATCCCCGAGCACAGCATGGGAAAAATGACGAATCACCGAGAATAACCGTAGTCACTTTAGTCCCCGAACACGAGGGCGGTCGAGACAGTCCCGAGCACGAGAGTAGTCGGAACAGTCCCCGAGCACGATGGTGGTCGAGGCAGTCTCCGAGCACGATGGTGGTCTGGACAGTCCCCGAGCACGAGAAGTGTGGCAAAAAACCTTTTGCCACTTGTACTATTATGCCACTTTTTAAATTATTTTATGTATTTATTTATGTATTTGCTCTAACAAGTCCGGTCTGACACGTCTGGTCAAAAAAGTAGACGGGTATAGCACGTTATTTTGCCTTTTTATCTTGTCAAGCAAACAGTTGCGTGGCACCTGTCAGTAGGTGCGTCAGCATGGGCCCTCCCACACTAGCAACGAAGAGGCACATATATTGGTGTAGATCTCGAGGCTGTGAAAACAACCGTCTACGGCGCGTGCGTACGTCTCCCAAGAATCCCGGGGAGACAAAACGGCATAACTCTTGGGTTAAATACAATATAGGATAGGTCAGTTACTATTTACTAAACCCCATTGCCATTCGCAACCATATCTTTCTTCTTCCTCTCGCCAACCAACCCTAACGCATCCAAAATCGCCACCAATCAACCCGCCACCGCTTCGACTGCCGCCTCCGCTAATCCCCCGCTGTTGTTGAAGATCAGAACACTCCCCGTTCACCAGCAAGGCCGGAGTCATGGCGAAATGTGATGCGCGGAAGAAAACAGGGGTCATGGCGAAGGAATGGTGGAAGTCGAAAAGCAACGAGCAGACCATTGAAGACCTCGTCACCATGGGGGTACTCCACAACAAGGAGCTCATAGGATGGCATGCGCCGGAGGGCGAGGGGTACCCCGATCCGCAACCAGGTGAGATCGTGGTGTTCGAGGATTTCTTTAAACGGGGATTTGGGGTTCCGATACATCCGTTTCTTTAGGGGCTCTGTCTTTACTACGAGATTGGGATTTACAATCTGCATCCCAACTCGATCCTCCTTGTCGCCACTTTCATTCATCTGTGTGAAGCGTATGGCGACTTCTAGCCCCATTTCGATTTTTTGCCATCTTTTCTGTCTGTGGAAAAAAGGAAGCGGTGGTTCGAAGATAGCCGGGGGTGTATACCTCAACCTCCGCGACGGCATGAAAGCCTAGTACCTGCACTACCCATGGAACACGTCGCTCGATGACTGGTACAAGAAATGGTTCTACATCCATGAAGAGCTGAACACGATCACGCTGTGCGACACAGGCTACATTCCGGAGAAGAAGACAAGCTGGTCGGAGAAGCCCGAGCATCTTGGACAAATCCCAGAAATATTTGGAATTACCCCATGGAAAAAACTGGATGGTCTGAGCATGGTCGGGAGTTTCATCAGCTGACGGGTCCAGCCCTGCCAGAGGAGGGTACATCCTGGTTATGAGTATCAAGGCAGCGCAGACCCGACGAGGATGAGGCAGAGGGCGCTTGACAAAATCGAAGTCAAAGCTAGAATTAGCGAGCTATTTAACTTAGCCGATCCAAATTATGCCAGATTGAGCGACATCGAGCATGCTTTCAAGCTTTCCCGACCTCCCCCAAAGGTAACTCATCTTGCCACATACCCGTAGTCTTATATTGTGGTAGGGTAAGTGGAGACTTACTGTGTTCACTCCCCTTTTTTTACCCAGTTTAATGGTCATGATAGAGCGACAGTGTTTGTGTCGCCACCCCTAGAGTAGATTGGCCACAAGGAGCTGATCCCACCACCCAGACCAGCGTCAAGATTGAGGACAAGGACGTCGACTGGGCGATGCTTGAGCTAGAGAGGAGGCAGCGGCCAAAGCTACTGGTAAGCGGCCAGCTGCCCTCAAATAGTCGAAGAAGAGATTAGTAACCACCCTGCTCAGCGGGGAAGCGCTAAATATCAATGAGCCCGAGGAGGGTCCGGAGGAGAACCTGACTAGCAAGCATCGGCACGCGATTTTTGCTTGGTCGGACGATGATGCAGAGGAGGGAGAGGATGCATACACCTTTCGACTTGTCCCTCAAAAAAGGAGGAAGCAACTGGAGTTGATGGAGCAAGGTGGCTCCTCCACACCTATGGGACCTACATCGCCGACGGCGGTGAAGGATGCAGCCGGGTCGACCTCGGGAGTACCTAGGCAAGGAACGCGACCGGCGATGGGAGTGACAACTCGACCGAGCATGCCACCGACCACTGCAACGCAAAGGATGAGTGGCGGAGGGGTTGAGCACCAAGGCCCAACGACAGTGCTGGATGTAGAGGGAGACCAGGAGTCATCCACACAGCATGTGGAGCAAGTACGACCGAAGAGACGCGCTTTCTCCACATCATTCCGTGCTTCCAACATGTAAGTATTTGTAACCTTGATGTAAGTTAGCAATTTGCATTGAATATGATTGCCTTCTGAACTTATCTCGGATGTACTAGTTTGGTGTCCACAGGAAGTCTGGACCAGCTAGCCGAAAGTAGCGTGGCGCCGCTAATAAGTTCAGAGCAGACTACCCAGCAGCCGACCACTGAGGAAGCCATAGTAGAAGATCCGTCGGGGCCTCAGCAGCGAGCAGTCAGACAACAGTCCCCAAGCAGGTGGTTGAGGGACCAGCCGAACCGGGCATGAGTGCTCCGATCGCTAAACCTGTTGAGGGCAACACCTCAGCATTGAGGGTGACGGAGCAGACCAAGGAGCAGCGGCCGAAGGTGAGAGCATAGACCACATTTACCAACGCTGCAGCTCGTGGGAAAGCTGTGGTGATCACAGATGCTACTAACGTTGGGCCAGCACCAGGACCCGAAGAAGAGCCTGAAGAGGACGAGGTGGAGGAGGTCCTGGGCCATCCGCAAGACAAGCGACAACATGTTTATGTGTCGTGTTGGCGGAACGACCAATGGGTTATCCATGAGGAAGTCCCGGAGGTTGAAGAAACCAATAAAGTTGAACGGGTGGCGAGACGGCTTGTTACAGAAGTGCAGGTAAGCTTCGCTTCACCCGCTGGTCTTGCTGTCAAGTCATAGTTGTCTTACTTAGCTATCTGCACATAGGACTTAATGAAGACCGCAAGGTACCGCAAGAAATGCTTCGACCAGATCGAGGGGATCGCTGCAGACAACAAGGAGCTAACGGTGGAGGTGGACTGCTTGCGCCAATGACTTGAAGCCGCCAATCATGAAAAGACGGTGCAAGAGTCCCAAAACTAGAACCTGGTCACCCAGCTCAGTAATAAAGAGCGGGAAAGAACAAGTAAGTAGCCATTTTATCATACCGACTACTGACAAGTGCTGTTGCATTGTTGGTAGTAACAGCTGTAGTGCAGGCTTAGAAGCTGAAGTGATCTGTCTCCTAGAGGAGAACAGTCGTGCGATCATGGAGTGTGATCGCCTGAACGAGAACAATAGAAAACTAGCGCAAGACCAGTCGCAGCTCCAGGACCACATGACCAAGATGACAGAGGAGCTGAAAGGTAAGTTGTCCAACCGCCTTTGCTCATTTTTGTTGCCTACCGTAGTTTGGCGTGGTCTAACGTTTTAATAGCGTGTGCGGTTTGCAGTTATAAAAATCAATGCAAAGAAGCATCTAGAGGCCATGATGAAAGACCATGATGGCTGGAAGGCGCAATGCCAAGAGATCACCAAGGACCGTGACACCTAGAAAAGCTAGTGCTAGGAGGTGGCAAAGGGCATTTTATCGGTCCTTAACCTCATTGATCTGGCGCTAGCAGAAGATGTGCCAAGGACGCCACAGCTGGGATTGATCGAGAGATGCCAAAAGGCATGGGGATGGTTCCAGGAGTTCATGAAGGAGGCAGGAGAGTACGTAGGCGCACATGTGCTAAGCATGGTATGTGCTCACTACCCCCTAATGGATCTCAAGCGCCTAGAGGCTAGATACCTAAAGGAGGTAGATCCAGACAAGGTCGAGGAGCTATGGATGACCCAGCTGGACTTGTCGGCGAAAATAATTAGCGACATTAACCTGTGTGGAGGTGCGACACCACCCGTACAAGGAATGTCGTCAACAAGTCAGCTAGGAGTGCCTTTATTTTCAAGCCAACCAGCGAAGCCTGCGGTCTCGACCAGCCAGGCATCGGTGGGGCCATCTTCTTCAGCTTGATCAATGCCAAAGTCCTCGAGACCTGAGCATGATGTCAGGCCCAGCGAGCAATAGGTGCCACGTGCCTCGACCAGCCATTAGTGTAGGCTATTGCTGTAGAAGAAGATGTAGTTGTGTTATTGTAAACTTGGACCTTTTCAGGCAAGCTTGTGATAACGTAACTGTATATCAACATGAGCTTGTTTGTTTTGTAGAAAACGTGTTTAAGCTCGGATATCATGCTGATGTAACTAAGTTAGAATGTGTTGGCATTCTGTTTAGTTGTACCAGTTTAGTCGACACGTCATCCTGAAAGGTTTGTATGGCCCTGGTTTGTCTTGCGGTCGGAGTGTGAGGTGTGTAGCTTGTGCACACGTAGAAACACACAAGTCAAACCAGAGAGCACCTGCCGATCACCCGTAGCGTAGAGAGCGGATCCCATGCACGCGTTGGGAGGAACCGGAGATAGGGCTTGCTCCAAAAACCCAAGAAGGAATGGTGGTCGGTTTTAACTGGTAGAGTTAGAATAACAATAGACTTCGAAATGACACATTAGAGTGGTCGGAGAAATCATAATAGCTTTATTGAAATAAATCAATAGTACAAGAGGGGTACATATCTTAGTAGCTAAGCATAGAAACACCTAAGCTTGTCGATGTGCCAGGAATTGGGTACGTCTGTGCCGTCTAGGTGAGCTAACCTATAAGATGTAGGGTGTGTAAACTCCTTGATCATGAAGGGTCCTTCCCATGGGGTTGCGAGTTTGTGGACACCAGCCTGATTCGTCTTCCACTTTAGGACTAGGTCCCCAACCACGAAGAACCGCTCCTTGACGTTCTTGTTGTAGTACCTACGCAAAACAGTAAGGTATTTGGCTGTACATACGCAAGAATCAAGCCGCTTCTCTTCTGCACTATTCACTTCTAGCTCCCGCACTTCATTGGCCTTGTCTTCGTCGAAGTTCTCTACCCATGCTGATCTGAAGGCTATATCTGCTAGGAGCACTGCCTCAGCGCCATAAACCATAAAGTATGGTGATACGCCGGTATTGTGACTGGGCTAGGTTCTGAGACCCCAGACCACAGCTGGTAACTCTTTGAGCCATCGTCTAGGAGCTTTGTCATTCTCTCTATACATCCTCTTCTTAAGTGCATCCAGTATCATACCATTTGCTCGCTCGACCTATCCATTAGCTCTAGGGTGTGCCACCGAGACGTATTTTACTGCTATGCTCCTTTCATCGTAGAAGTCCCAAAAAGCGTTCCCGGTGAACTGAGTACCCAGATCGGTGATGATGCTGTTGGGAATGCCAAAGTGGTGGATGACCTAGTCGAGGAACGCGATAGCCTTTTCAGAAGATGCCATGACCAGGGGCATGTACTCTATCCACTTGGAGAATTTGTCGATCAGCACAAAGACGCATGTAAATTTTCTAGGGGTCAGTTTGAAAGGCCCGATCATATCTAGTCCCCAACATGCGAAGGGCCAAGAGACTGGTATAGTCTAAATCTCATGTGCTGGTATGTGGATTCTCTTGGTGAAAAACTAACAACCTTCACAATGACGGACTAGCTTCTCGGCATCGGCTATGGGTGATGGCCAATAGAACCCTCCTAGGAAAGCCTTGCCGACCAGCGTTCTTGAGGCTGCGTGGTTGCCACATGAGCCAGAGTGGATTTTGTCTAGGAGATGTTCACCATCCTCCTGGGTTATACACTTCATCAAGATTTCCTCCTTTGCATTCTTGCGCCACAATTTGCCATCGACGAGCAGATACTGCTTACTATGACGCATTAGGCGTTCGTTTCCTGTTCGATCGGTGTAACCACTACCATCTGTCAGGTACTTGATGAAAGGTACTCTCCAGTCGGGCTCCTTAGTGGTCGGAAGTGGTTTGGTGGTGTTTGACGCCGGAATCGTAGCCACCAATGGCTGGTATGGAGGCTTGTCGACCGTGGGATCTTCTTCTCTGATGGAGGGCGTGAGCAGGTCTTGAATAAATACACCATGTGGAACTTTGGCTCGGGATGATCCTAACTTTGACAATGCATCTGTTGCTTGATTTTTATCTCGAACCACATGTGTGTACTCGATGCCATAGAACTTGCCTTCCAGCTTTCTGATCGCTTTGAAGTATGCGTCCATCTTTTCGCTGGTCATATCCCAGTCCTTTTTGAGTTGGTTGATGACCAGAGCCGAGTCTCTGTAGACATAGAGACGCTTGACATCAAGCTCGACCACAATGCGCAGACCATGTAGGCATGCTTTATACTCGGCAGCGTTATTAGATGCCGGGAAATAAATCCTGAGGACATATCAGAGCTGCTCCTTAGATGGTGATACGAAAAGGACTCCTACTCCTGCGCCGTCGATGTTGAGAGGGCCATCAAAGTACATCTTCAAATACTCGGTGGGCCCCTAAGAGGTAGGTGTGCTTAAGTCTGTCCACTCGACGATGAAATCAATAAGTGCCTGAGACTTGATTGTAGTATGGCTTGCAAATTCCAAGGAGAAAGGGCATAGCTCCATTGCCCATTTGACGATGCGCCCGTTTGCATCCTTGTTGCGAATGATGTCTCCTAGAGGGTACTCAATCATGACCACCACACGATATCTGTCGAAGTAATGTTTCAACTTTCGGGATGTAATTAGTATGTCATAGATCAGTTTCTGAATCTGTGGGTACCTGGTCTTGGATTCACTAAGCACCTCACTGATGAAATAAATTGGCCGTTGTACCTTGTAGACATGGCCGGGCTCATTGCGCCCGACCACCATGGTAGTGGAGACCACTCGATTAGTTGCCGCAATGTAAAGCAGGAGGGTTTTGTCTTCTTTGGGAGTAGTGAGGACCAGAGGTGATGTAAGGAATTGTTTCAGCTGTATAAAGGCAATGTCTGCTTCCTCCAACTACTCAAACTTCTCAGATGCTTTGAGCAGCTAGAAAAATGGTAGTCCTTTTTTGCCTAATCTAGATATGAAACGACTGAGGGTAGCCATGCATCCGGTAAGCTTCTGAACATCCTTCACCTTTTTGGGCGGCTTCATGTCCAAGACAGCTTTTACTTTCTCTGGGTTAGGGCGTATGCCGTCATGACTGACGATGTTGCTGAGCAGCATACCAGATGGAACACCAAAGATGCACTTCTTTGGGTTTAATTTCCATTAGAATGTGTTAAGGGCTACAAATGTGCGTTCTAGGTTGTCAACAAGGGTATATGCTTCCTTGGTTTTGACAACTACGTTGTCAACATAAGCCTCGATGAGGTCGTCTTTTATGTCATCTTTGAGGCAGGCCTGTATGGCGCGTTGGTAGGTAGCCCCAGCGTTCTTGAGCCCAAACAACATGGTCGTGTAGCAGTAGGCGCCGAAGGGCGTGATGAAGGATGTCTTGATCTGGTCGTCCTTTTTAGAGTGATTTGGTGATAACTAGAGTAGCAATCGAGAAAGGAAAGCAGCTCACAACCAGTAGTTGAATCTATGACCTCGTCTATGTGAGGTAAGCCGAAGGGGTCTTTAGGGCAGTGTTTGTTGAGATCAGTGTAATCAACGCACATTCTCCATTCATTATTCTTTTTGCGTACAAGAACCGGGTTGGCTAACCACTCCAGATGATACACTTCTTTGATAAATCTGGCTGCTAAAAGCCATGTAACTTCTACCCTAATAGCCTCATTTTTGTCGCGAGCGAACCGTCATAGCTTCTGCTTGATGGGTTTGGCCTTGCCATCGACATTTAAGGAGTGCTCGATCAAGTTCCAAGGTACACCAGGCATGTCAGCGGGTTTCCATGCGAACACACTCACGTTGCTTCTCAAGAACCTGACGAGCGCGTCTTCCTATTTAGGATCCAGGTTGGCCCCGATAAGGGCCATTTTGCTGGGATCGTCGTCGACCAGCTGGATCTCTTTGTGCTCTTTGGACTTAATGTTCTTGCGTGGGGCCTCGAGCTCTAGGATCTCCAGGTGATCGGCTGGGGTCTTCTTGGCATCGAGCGTGGTCTCGGCCATGCGAATAGAGAGGTCATGAGCCTCTGTTATTTTGAAGCTGTCATCCTCATAGGTGTAAGCTGCGTATATGTTGCCCCTAAGAGTTAGAACCCCCTTCTCAGTAGGCATCTTGAGCACCAAATACCTGTAGTGAGGTATGGCCATGAACTTGGTGAGCGCTGGTCGACCAAGGATAGCATGGTAGGTGCCTTCGAAGTCAGCGACCACGAAGTTGACATAGTCGGTGCGGAAGTGGTCTAGGGTACCAAATTGCACAGGTAGCGTGATCTGCCCAAGAGGTGTAGAGCTCTGTCCAGGGAGAACACCCCAGAACTGTGCCTCAAATGGCTTGAGATCAGCCTGGGTTATCTTTAGGGCTGGCAAACTGTTCTTGAACAGTATATCGATGGAACTGCCGCCGTCAATCAGCACTCTATCAAACTGAACCATGTTGATACAAGGATCAAGAACCAGAGGAAAATGCCCTGGCTCAGGTATTGCGGCCCATTGGTCCTTTCTGCTGAAGGAGATCTCGTGGTGAGACCAAGGAGGGAGCCATGGATCGGTGATGAGGTTGTCGGCATTGGCCATGTTCAAGCAAGCGCGGGCGAGCAGCTTGCGCTCTCACTTGGTCTCGATGGACACTCTACCCCCAATGATGGTGCGGACGCGGTCAGTTGGCTTGATGTACTTGTGACGAGGATCTGTGTCTTCATCATCGTTGTCCTCGTTACGCTGCTCCCCTGCATCGTTAGGATTGTTAGATTTATCTAGAGCCTGTTGGCGCGTGTAGATGGATTTGAGAACACGACAATTCTCTATGGTATGGTTTGACTTGGAATGGAGCTGACAGGGTCCCTTCAATGCTTTGGCGTAGTCTTCTTCGTAGTTGCAACGTCCACCACCTTTTTTAACGGTGTTGACTTCGCCGTCATCTTCCCGAGCACGCTTGCCCCTGTAATCATCACGGCAATTACGCCGCTGATTATGCTGGTCGTGGTTGCGGGAATCGTTGCGCTGGTTGCGGCGATCAAAATTGTCGCTTCGACCACGGTTGCTGCGGTAGTTGTCGCGGTGTGGGGGGTGGTCGAAGCATGGAACCCTTGCTGCTTCTTCGATGATTATCTTTTTAGCATCATCGGCGTCCGCATATTTTTTAGCAGTGACTAGGAGCGCTGTGACCGATTCAGGTCTTTTGTGGAGGAGCTTGTCCCTTAGGGCATCATGAAAGCGGAGACCAGTGATGAAAGCTTTGATTGCCTCGTTGTTGGAGATTAACGGGACCTTGATGTGCATCTTCGAGAAGCATCAGACGTACTCGCGTAGTGGCTCATCTTTGCGATCTTGAATCTGCTGCAGATCATATTTGTTGTTGGGTTGTTCGCAAGTAGCAATGAAGTTGTCGATGAATGCTTGCTTGAGCTCTTGCCAAGAATCAAAGTAGTTCGCTGGCAAGTTGACCAGCCATTGGTGGCCTGCATGGCCGACGATGACTAGGAAGTAATTAGACATGATGTGCTCATCAGCCATGGCTGATCTGCACGCGGTTTCGTAGAGCATGACTCATAACTCAGGGTTCTCCTTGCCGTTGTACTTCTAGAGTTTTTCGAGCTTGAAGTTTTTGGGCCATATGACTTGGCGGAGGTGAGGGGTAAACTGCTTCAAACCCGGAGGGCCATGGGTAGTATCATATTCCATACGGCGATAGCTTTCGTGGGATGCACGATTGTTGGCTCTTTGGTTAATGCGATCATGCAGATCGCGTTCTCCGAGGGAATGGCGGAGATCGTTATTGCCATCACGGTGATCTCGATTGCCACCCTGGTTGACTCTACGACCATGGTTATCATGGTGATTGTCGTGGTTGTCTCGTCGATTATCGTCCCGGTTGTTGTGGCAGTTGTCATCCTGACCACCATCATGACCACCGTTTCTGCCTTGATGGTTGTCTGATGGGTCATTGTTGCGCGAGCCACGTTGGTTGGGTGACTATGGGCAACTTGAGTACTGGTGACTGTGGCTTGATTTGACTGAGATAGACGGAGCCTAGGCTTGGTTTGCAATCTCTACGGTATGGGCTATAGCAGCCATCAGGTAGGCTTGTACATCATCACAAATTGCCTGGATTTCTAGGGTATTGGGTAGTCGCTGCATTGTCGCCATAGCAACAACTATGTTGGCGCTTGGAGTCCTAAAGACCTGCTTTTCCCCTACCCTATCAAAGGCATTATTGAGATTGCATGGCTGGAACCTTATGTGTCGTGCCTCCTCTTCTGCCTCGGCTTTGGCTTGTCTGCGATTAAACCAGTCAATATTGCGTGCTTCACGTGCTAGCCTTTCTTGTTCTATTTCGCCAACTACCGGTGGTTCGTCATTACTGACAACATTGATCAAGTCTCCTCGCCTTAGTGGGAAAGATGGGAATCGTGAGAAACCTAGGGAGTGGTCTAGGATATCCAGATCGTATTCAACTTCTCCATTGTCACGACACTGGAGCTTAGTGTGGATGGAGCCAATAGTTGCGATGCTAGACGGGGAGCTTGAACCACCCTCTTGAACTGTGTGGACCAACCCTTCTTGATACTCCTTGATCCAAACTATGTTGACAAAGTTGCGTGGCTTTGGCTGAGGTTGATGTATAGAACACAGATCTAAGCAGCATTGTATATTGTGCGCGTAGTTGGAAGTAGTGTTTCGTAGGCCATAGGGCTGAGCCTGGTAGTTCTCCATCGAGTCTTCACACTCAAAGAGCTGGAGACCTATCATGGGGGCTGATCGGTGATGAACGGAGCGCCCTTCAGGATTAGACGTGACCACGAGATCCGTACCGAGTCATGCAGGATGACTGGCCCAAGCTGGTCGGGTAGATCTATTGTGGGTAGTGGTTACCTGCTCGGTAGGTTGATTTTGAATCGAATCTACTAGAGCTAGGGTTTCAGCAAGCTTGGTGCCGACCCGATCGATGGAGTCGAGCAGGTCGGTGTTGTTGATCTACCTCCCTTTGTAGCGATGGAGCGAACGACGGGTTGTCGGCGTGGCTGAAGACGATACTGGTGTGGCCGGAGCCAGGTTCAACATGGTCGGAGCTGTAGCCGATGCCGGTAAAGCAGTGGTCGACGTAGATTGGATCCGTGCCTCCTCCGTGGTCATGGAGATGAAGTTGTCGGAGCCAGTGGTCCAGGTGATCTGGCCGATGGTGAATGTGAGGCCGTTTGGCATAGCCATGGAACCAGGGATGATGACCATCTTGTTCTTCTAGGGAGCAGTACGCACACCCCCTACCTGGCGTGCCACTATAGATGAAATATGGTCAACGATCTACCAGGGGTATGTCCAAGGTAGTAGATTATCGGCAGACAGGTGCGCAAGCTACGAACGAGATGGTGACGCAAGATAGACATGAGGTTTTATCTAGGTTCGGCCGCCGTGAAGGCGTAATACCTATGTCCTATGTCTGATTGTATTGTTGTATGTCAATGAGATATGTTTTTGAGAGGGGTCCCCTGCCCACCTTATATAGTCTGGGGGGCAGGGTTACAGATCTGGAAACTAATCCTAACCAGTTATAATTTCCATAGGTGGCCGGATAAGGATTCCTATTCTAACCGACCAGGATCTTGCTTGATCTCCAAGTCTGCCTTGATTCCTTGTGTGGGACTCCAAGCAGATTGGCTGGGCCATGCGTCGTCTTCTAGTGGGCCGAACCCCCTGGTCCGGGTCGGCCCAAGCCTAGCCATAAGGGTATAGGGGTTAATACCCCCACAAATGGCGAACCAGGTAAGCGTGCTTCTAGCAGTTTAGTAGAAGGAGACGGGATGGAGGATGAGGATGACAAATGGCACCTCATCGGTGACTATGGGAGGCAACTTACACCCGACCCGGCAGTGGACCTCCGTCCCTTAGGAACAAAATCCAAATTCTAGACACTAGCGGAGGACGATGACTCAGAGGTTGTGTCTCAGTCGCCATACACACCAGATTTGGTGCATCAGGTAGTTGTTCATGGTTTCTCCAAGACACAGTTGTACAAGGCGGAGATGGCTTTGCAAGACTTGTCGATTCACCGACAGGTAGAAGCATCTACGTCTTCGGCTTCAATGGACACAAAGATTGGTGTTGGTAAGAAACATCATGAAGCCTTGGACGAATGTACGGCGGACGATGATGTCGCAGTGGTCGGGGAAGTTGCCGTGGCAAAGGATGTAACACCCTAGGTGTTAGGCTTGCATAATTTGACTTGCATTGCATGAGCATAATCATCAAGCATTCATATATAAGCTTTTACATATGAAACATACAACTAAAACATGTGGAACATGCCTTGTTATTTTATGTTTCTATATGTGTATGCTTATGATCATGTGTAAATAAGTGTAAATAGTTGATGTTGGCCACTAAAGCACCTTATCTACACTTAGGATGACTAAGGGAACCATGTTCATGTAGATCACTTTATGTAATTAAGCTCCTGAGTGATGAAATGCTTGTGTGACCTTAGGAATACCCTAAATATGTTTAGAATATCACTATGAACAACTTTGGTATTCATTACTAGGGCTAGTTTGGTGTCTAAGTCATAATTGTAGTGTAAGTCATCATTTGAATGTGATATGTTTGACCTTGGTTGAACCATGTCATAGAGCATTTGCATGGATGTGTGCACTAAAGCAAAGTTGTAGTATTTGATGAAAGCAAAAACTTTTATTTTTGGGTCATAGGCTAGTTTAGCTCCTAACATGTTTGAATTTAGCTCAAAAGAATCAACATTTCACAGTTTTTAGCACTTAGAAATTTTGCTGTCTTTTGCGCTGACAGTGCTGACGTACCCAACTTTGTGATGATTTTACTCCTTATTCGTTGAGAATTAGGCCTTGATCCTTTAAGAGAAATTGGAGATGCTATATAGGGCTACAATTTTTGTTAAGATAGTTTTCGCTAATATGTTGTGGATTAGGAGTTTGAACGTCATCAAATCGTGCTGTCAGACTAGATCGTGGGCTCTGATGGCCTATTTGGTTTGGCCATCAGTGGCCGACTGGCGTAGGGTCAGGCCACCGCGTGGCGGCCATATGACACCGATGGCCTGGCCAGTCAGGCCACGTTGGGCCACGACACGCCATCAGCCCCCAGCGCTTGCCCGTTCTCTTCCATGCTATCATTTCCTCCCCTGCTTTCCTTTGCCTTCGTGCAAAAGTAGCTGTAGCGTTGGGCTCGCCGCCGTCGCCTTGCCAGCCACCCAACTCGCACCTCGTCGCTCCTTTGTCGTAGGCATTGCTCCGTTGTGCTCCCACCGTCTCACTATGCCCGCTTCGCTTGCTAGCAGCACATGGTAAGGCCTCCTCGCAGCGCGCGGCCCTCGCTGGCGTTTCGTCGCCGTACCACGTAGCCGTGGCCGGACCGCCTCCGACCGTCATTCGCCATGATGGGATGTGCGCTCGAACCACCATAGTATGTAGAAGCTCAGCGAAGCCCTAGATTGTGCCATCTTGGCCAGCTCTGGCGCCTCGCCGTCGACCGCGTCCACTATGCTGCCATGAGCGCCGCCGTCGTCCCTAGCTCTAGCAATCAGTCCAACTAGCTACACAAGTGCGTGCGGGATGTCGTGGGGAAGCTCGTAGTGCCGGTGCCGTCGCCAGAGAGCTCGCCATCGGTGAACTCCGGCCGATCAGCGCCGCTGCCCTATTTCTGTGTCACTGATGCATGGGCCCGGCTGACTCGGGGACCCCAGCTATCAGTGGCTATAGGGTTGAAGGCTAGTTCATTTATTTTGGATTTGTATGCAAACTTTGAAAAATCATAAGTGGAGTTCTAGATGTCCAATTTTGGTGAACCAAATTTTGTTGGATTCCTCTTGAAGTGTAGTATTTTATAAAAATATGAGATATACAGTTTATAATATTTTTGTTAGTGAATAAAATATAGCTAGATAAGTGTTTTTTTAATGTTTATAATTTTGTAAAATGTGTAACTTAAGCTAGGGATGTGATAAAATTGTGATTATAATTTTTGCTAGTCTTGTGTTGACATGCTATAGCTAGGAAAAATATTAAGCTTGCAGAATACTTGATTGAAATATGATCTTTCTATTTATCTATTAATAAATGGCATTTTCTGAGGAAAATTGTAGGGATAAAAACATGTAACATATTGCTATGCAAATTTTTGTACAATAGTATGACACTAATATGAAGCTAGGAAAAATATATAATCTATTGTTTGATACTTTTCTATAGGATTAACTATTTTCACTAAAATAGACATTGCTAGCTTGTCATTTTTGTAGAGAATGCTATACATGTGCAAATGGTACGAAATTTTCACAGTAATCTATTGTTGGCACTAGGAAGCTACTGTAATTTTATAAAAAATTATTGTGCACATTTGTATATGTTTGTTATTTCCAATAATTATCTAATTAAATAAATAAAGGCATTTAAATAAATAGTTTGTGCTTGACCATAATGTTTTCTATGGTTCTTGTGATGCATAACAACTGTTGGTATCAATAGTAAGGCTCAGAAGTAATTGGTTGTATGCAACTAATTAATTATTACTTTATAATTCAAATAAGTGGTTGCATGTATAGCTTCGATTGAATGGACGATTTCATGTTGATAATGGCCTTATCTGTAAAACTTGTAAATAATAAAGTTGTAGATAACTTACTAATCTACCTCGTGTTAGATTTTCATGGTCATAGGCCTTAGGGTTTAAGAGTTTTGGCTGTTTGAAGTTTGCTGCCCTAATTGTTTGCTCTCAGGACAAATTTTATTAACTAAATTGTTTGACCTAGATAACTATTGAATCACATCAAGGGTATTAAAATAAAGTTGTAGAAAATTTCATAAGCTTTCCAGAATGTCCACAACCATATAATTTCAATGTATATAACTCCCGTTATGGTTAAAACGAGTAGCTGTTGTTTTATAGTTCGATAAATAACTTGCAGAAGTATTTGCTTAAGTAATAGAGAAGAGATATGCATCTACTCAGTAGAATATGATGCACTTGTTATTACTTTAATATCATACTATTTAAAATACTTACAAGGATACATTCATCATGTTTTCTCATATTATACGTGCCATCATACATGCATTCGCGATATCTTATTCCATGATCATGCATATAGGATCGATCGAGGAGATAACGTTGCTAGAATTCAACGAAGAAGAGGAAGGGGATCAATAGGAGACTCCTTAAGCCACAGCTCTAGGAGAAGAGGAGCAAACTCTAGAAGAGCTCCCTGAGTGCCCTGATCACCGACCCACCTCCTTTCTCAAAGGCAAGCCCCAAAGCATTATTAATCTCCTAGTGTTTTACAAAATACTACTTGAGTTCTTTATGCTTAATGCATTAGGTTATAAGAGTTGATTGGAAACACTTGAGGCATGGAACTACCTTGTCCAAATACATATACCTTTAACCTTGTGTAGGTCCAGGATCAAATATATGCTTAGCCATGCTTAGACCGGTAGAAGTCGGGTGATTTCCTGTCACATGCGAGATATAGGTGGATACTGAAGTACGTTTGGCTATATTTGCTGTCATGGAAAAGAACCATGGGGTGATGTAAATGGAGGTCGGGCAAAGTCTATGTGTGGGATGACTCATGTGATTCCGTCTGCGCTGATTAAGGACCGTACCATTGTTGGCCCTTCTGACAAGATTGAACACATGCCTATCACTTAGCTGGCTGGATAACTCATTCCGACCATGAAGCCAAGTAGCTTAGCTCAGGCCAGGCCCCGCTCTGTAAAAGTGCGCACTCTAAATAGTAGCAAGGATGTGCGGGGAGCCAGACATGAGCCCAAGGGCAAGCCAGGCCTGAACGTCCTGGCAGCTGGTTGTCCCTGATTGTGCGGCGCTGGGTAAACCCACGAAATGTGGACTTAAGTTGTAACAAAGGTGACCTAAGGTGACTGTTGATCTAATCTGCCTAGGTTTATGTTAGGAATAAATTCCTAGCTGGTTGAAATTGATTTGAATTGCCGTCTCTCCCGGATAGTGAGAAACTTGGCTAGCACCAACATCGTAGTAATTGTACTATGGAATGTGATGGTTCGGATAAATATGGAATTACTACACCTGCTATGGTTACTATTGTATGCTATTAAATGATATACCGCATGTTTGGCACATGATAGTTGCTAATCTAGAGACGAATAGCTATAATTAACTGGATGACCTAAGTACAACTATATAACTGAGTTAATCGCTGTTTATGCAAAATGTTGTCAAGCTACCTCCACTTATACAGCCTTGCATAATCCTTGGAGTAATTTTATTTCTGGTTTATGATGGGTAAGTCTAGCTAAGTATATTCTCGTACTCAGGGTTTTATTCCCATTGTTGCAGATGGTACAGTCTATCACGGCTATTGCAAGAACTGCTTCTATCATGCCGTGGATGAGGAGTGAGCCTTGGGCAGGCATCTTTAATAATCCGTCTATATGCTTTTGTGGATTGTGATCATGTGTTGGCACTGTATTTGAACTAAGTTGGCAACTGCTAGTTTTGAACTCTAATTTGCTTCCGCTATTATCTATCAAACTTGGTTTATAATAACTCTTTTTCATACTCTGATGAATGAACTATATTTGTGAACTTTATATAATATGTGACATGTATGTTGAATCATGTATGATCTTGATTGTATGTGGATCATTTATCGAGACCCATCATGGTACTCGACGGACTACCAGGTTTATATGGGCTCAAGTATGACAGTACGACCGCTTACGGGCTACCATTATACTTGTGCTCTTATAAATTGGTCGGTTCTGCGATAGCTGGTATCAGAGCAAGATTCAACATTAATTGCCACATGTGTATTTAAAACAAATATTTTTGTTTTCCAAAACCAGTTTCTAGCAACTAATAGCTATATAAATAGGTATTTAAAACCTAGAGTTGAAATCTAAAGTGTGCTAGTGATCACTTTCTTATAGCCAGTTAAGGACTCTTATGTGGCTATTTAAGTACTAACATGAGGGTTTTTACTTTCATCGTCCATACGGCGTGCTATTGTATGGATGCCATTCACTTGAGTGGTAATGCATGGATCAAATGCCTCTATGCCAAGGTAAGAAGGTAAGTTGATGAGTGCATGACCATATGATGTGAGCGTGCGATCAGGGAGAGCTAGCTTTGATGTGGCTGTGTATGCATGCTTGCATGTGTGTATGGTGCGTATTTAATTGTGGGCAATAAATTGTCATCGGGTAGCTTTGATATGTAAATATATGTATGTGTATACATATATGGAAGTATTTAGATTACAACCTAGAGCCCAGATTTACATTCTGCATATATAATTGTGGGGTTGGGCTGAAATGAAACTCTTGTGTAGGTACACTAACAACAAAACATGTAGCCCAACTAGCTATGATATCTATATGAGAGAACGTATGTATGCCACCATATATGCTGTTAGAAATATTTTTCCTAAGTTTGTAAGGATGTACGGAATGCTCATGCATCATGATAAATAATTATTTAATACTTGCATTGTTCCTCCCTTTATAGATCTCTTATACGGTTATATAACTCTTATCCATTATGACTTTGTCTCACGAGAGTTGCACATGTTGTTGGTATAGATGGCAGCACCGGCTGGAAGTGAGAGTTTCCTGTTGATGTTTGGAACTCCTGCTCTGCTTTGGAGAGTCTTGCACTATGTGGGGTATTATGAACCACCCCTCTATCACTGGAATGAAGTGTACCTGGAGGGACAACCATGGTATGAAGTGTGGCTAACCATACTAGCTCGTACTCAAGCACCCTTCTGGCAGGAATGGAAAGCGGAATCTGAAGGAAGAACTCCTTGGGAAGCTGCCCAAGTAGTAACCTTCGAGGTACTGAGTCAGATCTGTCAACAGCATGGGGATGAGCTTACCGGCAGTGCCGCTGGTGTTTTTCCTCTGGTGGATCCATCCATAGTAGTATGGCACATCACAATCGCAATGCATTGATCCGAGATCGGGATGAGCGGGCAGACAGTTCTAGTCCTGCTATGAGCGCCATGTTTGCAGTAATGAAGATGTTCTACACTCGTTAGGACACCAGGGACTTCTGGTAGGAGTCCTATGCCACTTGCATGTATAAGCTCGTGAGGGCCAAAGCCGCACAACGTAAGCTCAAGAAGCATGTGCGCAAGCACAAAAAGGCAGTAAGTGAGGCTCGATGGGAAACCGATCAAAGCCTATGTAGCTTTGGGAAATCTCCACACCCAAATGGAGCAAGTGGATCAATAGAGAGCTGCCACCGAAGAGGCAAGAGCTAATGATCAAGCAATGTTAGTAGGACTACGAGAGAAGCTGGAGGCCGCCCGTGCTGAGGCATTCATAGCTACGCGCCAGCGAAACCTAGCAAACAACCGTGCCGCTTCAGCAGAAGTAGAACGAGATAGGACCTTCTCGTACTTAGGGTTTTACTCCCATTATTGCAGATGGTACAATCTATCATGGCTATTGCAAGAACTGCTTCTATCCCACCGTAGATGAGGAGTGAGCCTTGGGCAGGCATCTTTAATAATCCTTCTATATGCTTTTGTGGATTGTGATCATGTGTTGGCACTGTATTTGAACTTAGTTGGCAACTGCTAGTTTTGAACTCTAATTTGCTTCTGCTATTATCTATCGAACTTGGTTTGTAATAACTCTATTCCATACTCTGATGAATGAACTGTATTTGTGAACTTTATGTAATATGTGACATGTATGTTGAATCATGTACGATCTTAGTTGTATGTGGATCATTTATCGAGACCCGTCGTGGTACTCGACGGACTACCGGGTTTATATGGGCTCAACTATGACAGTGCGACCGCTTGCGGGCTGCCATTGTACTTGTGCTCTTATAAATTGGCCGGTTCTATGACAAAGGATATCGTCGGTGTTGATCCTTGGCGATTGTGCAGTAATGGATACACATGGTCGGCGGTTGGTGGCAAGAGGTACACTCACTAAGGTACTAGGGGAGATATCCTTAGTGGCACTGATGACATTGAAGATGATAGGGATTGGCGATGAGGACCATCGAACTTTGTTGTGTTTTCAAAATCTGTTCGATCCAAATTTGGTGCCCGAGAAACGGCCGCCGCCTCAATCCGTAATGCATGCAGGGACAGGTGGGCCTCAGGACGAGGTCCAACGTGGGCCCTATACATGGAACAGCCTAGGACGCAGCAGATGATGCGGTGCCAAATTAGCAGCTCGATTTTTAATCGGCAAGTTTGATCTTGACGCAATCAATAGAAGAACCCTAGCCGCCACTCCCTACTCGGTGACTCCTTCGTACAGCGAAGTGTTGCATGCAGGCATGGTGGCGGTAGGTGTGGGAGGCATGGGAAATGGAGGCGGAGGCAGTGATGGTGGTGGTGCCGGAGGAAGGGGATTCTTAGCTGGTCATGGCAGAGGATGTACATGCGGTGGTGGTGGTGCTCACAGTGGCAGACAGGGCTACGGCGCTGGGTACAGCTACAACTACTACAATGACGATGGCGCGTACTTCAATGGACCTCCTCGATTCAATCCCAATCTAGGGGCTCATCCGCCGAGCTATGGCCCGGGTTGGGATTATGAGCCAGGATGAAGAGGACGGCACGGCGACAACGGTGGTCATGGTTGGAACAGTGCTTACCGGTAGGGTCACAATTATCAGTGACACTTGTCGTAGTGGGAGCAGCGGGTACTGCAACATGGACCACCACAACAGCAAGCACTGGCACCCCAGCAATTGCCAAACCAGCAATAGGCGCCTCAACCTCCACCACTAACGACCAACATGGTGGCTCGGTCTTTGCTGCAGCAACCCAGGGGGTTGGAATAGCATCTCAAGTCCAGCACAAAGCAGCATCAGGTAGCAGGGAAAGGTATAATTTTGTTTGAGCAAGGCATGGACAAGGCCAACAAGGAACGACAGCCAGCGCCCCATTTGTTGCTGGAGGGAGTGATATGCATATTGAGAACTCAGAGATTGGAACAACCAATGTTGGCGCAGTGGAGGTGATTCAAAAGGGCAGCCACTACCAAAATGTGCAGGCGGTGTAGAGTGAAGGGTCATCTGATGTTTGAGTGCATGGCTACAGTTTTATGTGAAATTTGTAAAAGTACCGATCATGCCATGAGTTGGTGCCTGGTCCTCAAGCAACCGAAACCGGCCAGGATGCCAATGCACTTGCAGGTTATCATATTCCACATGCACCATCCAGCCAACAAAGAAGGATTCTAGAATGGCTCTAATATCTACTTCAGGCAAGAACCTATCAAAAGAGGAAGTGCCAGCATTTTTGCGGGTGTTGGTTTCTAATACTTTTGCTTGGGATGTTAAATGGCACAATGGCATCGAGTTTAAGGTCCTTTTCCCTACAAAAGGAGATCTTACGAAGATGATAAGGTTCAATGCATAGATGAAGGAAGGGGTCACTCTCAAATTTCAAGAGTTTAAGGAAGATGAAGAGTATTTTGGCCATGCTCTATCAGTGGTTTGGATGCGAGTCATCAACCTGCCGACAATTCTAAGGGAGTACGTCATTCTGTGGGCACTAGGAACTCTTTTTTGTGTTACCCAGGATGTGGATATGGTGACTACTAGAGCCAGTAACTCTGGGCAGTTTGCAATGGCAATGCTAGAACACGAGGCAATTCCAACTAGACTAGATGTCATCATTGGTAATAGGTACTTTCAGTTGATTTTTGAGGTTGAACCTTATGTACCTAACATTGGGCTGCGAAATATTTGGAACATACAAAATGATGGGAATGAGGATCACGGTAATGGTGTGGCAAAAGACACCGAGATGAAGGAGGCACAGAATACTAGGGACACCAATACATCAAATGCAAATGTCGGAAATATAGTAAAAAACAACATGAACGGGAAAGAAGATAAGGTTCCTGAGACGCAGATAGATTTTGATTGGTCAAATGATGATTTGTTAGGAGAGGAGCATGAACTAAATGAATCCGCATGCAATTTTTTAGGAGTCAAAAAAAGAGATCCGGTAAATGTGAGAAATGCAGCAACAATTGCAGCCTCTAGCTCCTCTGGGACTTTGTCAGCACCAGCGCACATGCTGCAGCGACCTTCGCAGTCTGCTAGGTCGGCTAGAAAATTGGTGAACACTGCCTTGGCGACACAGCCGAGTACTGATGGGGGTTAGGCAAAGGATGGCCTCTTGGGCCGTGCACAGCAACCCACACTGCCGGTTGGTGCTGCTGCAAGTGATTTGAAAAATAAATCTCTTGAGCAGCCACCCACTATGAATGAGAAGGATCAGGTGCAGATCTCAGTTGGGCAAGTTGATGGGGGCAGCAGAAGCGGCATTTGCAGATGGTTCTCAACACCTTGGTGCTCTTCTTGATGCCATGTTAGGCGCTGGAGTGACAGCTGATGGTGAGTCAAAAAATGATTTGGCTAGTGTCATGAAAATGGCGGTTTTGTCAGATGGAGAAATAACCCTAGAACGGCGGAGCAAACGGAATGCATACGTGGTTGATGTGGACTCTCTGGAGAAAGCTGAAAGAAGAGTTGCTGTCAAGAACCTCGAGGAACCCCAAGGTAATTTAAATAATAAATCAATTTGTTCATTTCCTAATGTTCGTATTAAGGATAACTTAGGGGGAGTGGGCATTAGTTTGGGTAACAAAGATGATTCAACTATCAAGTCTATTGCTCTTTTAAAAAATATTGAAAGGGAGAGACTGAAACCATCTCTTTGTTTGAACAAAAGTGAGAATGAAATTGATTCAGAGGAGGATGAGATCGATCCTGACACCTTCACCGTAAGTCGACTCTGTGGCGACTTAATGGAGGAGGTGATGGACGATAATAGTGCAGACCTCGATGGAGTACTTGTAAATGTACCCATCAAGGTGGCAAAAAGCAAAAAGAAAAAGAAACTCCTCAATAAGAATGCAGCTACAAGGAAAAATAGTATTTCAATGAAAGGTTTATTCTGGAATTGTAGAGGGCTGCGCGATTTAGCTAAACACACCTTTTTACATGATGTGGCTGGGGATAACAAACTTGATTTTATAGCTCTATCAGATACCAATAAAAATAGTTTTTTTGGCTCAGTGTCTAGAAAACTTTTGTGCGGGGGCTAATTTTGTTTGGCATTGGCGGTGTCCTCGGGGTATGTCCGGGGGAATGCTAATGGGAATAAATCAAGGTTGTTTTGAAATAGAAAACTTCAGAGGATGGTTATTACCATATCAAGTTTGTCATAAAAAATAAAGCAGATGGTTTTCGATGCGCTCTATTGTCTGTATATGGTGCAGCACAAGAAGAGCAGAGATAACACTTTGTATCAGAGTTAGTAGGAGCTTGTACTAGCCATGGAGATCTACCCTTCTTAATAGGGGGAGATTTCAGTATCATTAGGAACCCATCCTAAAAAATAATTCAAGATATAATAATAAATGGCCACTTTTGTTTAATGCTATTATTGAAACACTGAATTTAAGAGAGCTGGAGTTGACATGTAGGAAATACACGTGGGCAAACTATGCAGAGGTTCCAACATATGAAAAGTTAGACCGTATCTTAGTAACAACAGACTGGTAACAAAAATTTCCATTAGCTTATGTCCGGGCACTTACCCGAGAGATCTCAGATCATACACCTCTTTTACTAGATAGTGGTGAACCATCTCATAGAGGCAATATTATGAATTTTAAGTTCGAACTAGGGTGGCTAACAAGAGATGGTTTCTTTGGCCTGGTCAAGGAGGTGTGGGAAACTAAGAATAGGGGTCAGTCACCCATGGAGAAATGGCAAAACAAAATTAGAAGGTTGGAATGTTTCCTGAGAGGTTGGGTTAGAAACTTGTCTTCACAAAATAAGAAACATAAATCTAACCTGTTGACTAAGATAGATGACCTAGACAGAAAGGCAGAGACAATTTTGTTGTCACCTCAAGAGGTGGAACTTAGACATCATCTCAAAGGGCAATTAACTAAGTTGCTGAGAGAGGAGGAGATTTATTGGCTCCAATGATCAAAAGCAACAAAGTTATTACAAGGAGATGGTAATACTAAGTACTTGCATCTAGTGGTAAATGGGAGACATAGGAAAACAAAAATTGTCCAGTTAGAACAAGAAGAAGGAATGATTGTTGGGGATGAGAATTTGAAAAATTATATAACTGAGTACTATAAAGGACTGTTTGGACCTCATACACTAAATTCGTTCTCAATGGACGAGACTTTGAGGCATGACATACCTCTAGTGTCGGAGGATGAGAATGAGGTTTTGATAGCTCCATTCAGCGAGGAGGGGGTTAAAATGGTAGTTTTTGATATGGAACATAACAAAGCACCCGGTCCAGATGATTTCCCTGCAGAATTTTACCAATTCTTTTGGGAGGTTGTAAAGTTGGATTTGATGAATCTTTTTTATGAATTCCATGCTGGGAGACTGCCTATCCACAGCCTAAATTTTGGGGTAATTACATTACTACCAAAGATTGCTGATGCGGCCCGGATACAACAATATAGGCCAATTTGTTTATTAAATGTGAGCTTTAAGATTTTCACAAAAGTGCTGAATAATAGGATTTTGAAAGTGGCAGACAAGCTTATAGGACCGTCGCAGACGACCTTTATCCCATGACGCTATATCATGGAAGGAGTGGTTATGTTGCATGAAACGATCTACGAGTTACATAGGAAAAAATAAGATGGTGTGATCTTAAAACTAGACTTCAAAAAAGCTTATGACAAATTAAAGTGGCCTTTTACACAATTGGTCCTCGGAATGAAAGGATTCTCACCAACTTGGTGTGAATGGATTTCAAAAGTCATGTCTAGAGGGAGTGTTGCAGTAAGGGTCAATGATAATGTAGGCCACTATTTCCAAACTAGAAAAGGAGTGCGGCAAGGGGGATCAGTTATCTGCAATTCTGTTTAATATAGTGGTTGACATGCTGGCTATCCTTATTTCACAAGCTAAAGAGGTTGATCAAATCCAAGGGGTTGTTCCACATTTGATAGATAAGGGGCTTTCAATCCTTCAGTATGCAGATGACACTATCATCTTTATGGGCAATGATCTAGAGAAGGCCAAAAAACATGAAGCTTTTACTTTGTGCTTTTGAACAGCTATCATGACTCAAGATCAATCTCCATAAGAGCGAATTATTTTGTTACGGAGCACCCAAAGCCAACCAAAATGAATATTCACAATTTTTTGGGTGTGATTTGGGGTCGTTTCCTTTTAGGTATCTGGGAATTCCTATGCATCATAGAAAGCTCATGAATAAGGACTGCAAGCATGTTGAAGAACGTTTTCAAAAGAGCCTGAATTGTTGGAGAAGTAAAATGTTGTCGGTAGGGGGGACGCTTGTTCTGATTAACTCCGTCTTGAGTTGCCTCCCCATGTTCATGATTTCCTTTTTTGAAATACCTAGAGGGGTTTTGAAGAAGTTGGACTATTTTAGGTCACGGTTTTTTTGGTAGAACGATGAACACAAAAAAAAATATAGATTGACTAAGTGGGAGGTAGTATGTACGCCGAAAGATCAAGGAGGGTTGGGAGTCCTAAACTTAGACGTTCATAACAAATGTCTCCTAAGCAAATGGTTGTTTAGGTTACTGAATGAAGATGGGGTCTGGCAACAATTGCTTAGGAATAAGTATTTAAGAGACAAAACTTTAACACAAGTTTAATACTTGCCTGGGGACTCCCAGTTTTGGGCTGGTCTAATGAAGGTCAAGGGGGAGTTCCTCTCGTTGGGCAAGTTTGATCTAGGTGACTGGTCTCAAGTGCGATTTTGGGAGGACTCGTGGATAAGACCACATCCTTTAAAATCTCTCTTTTCTGCATTATATAATATTGTTAGGAGAAAAGGCGCATATGTAAGAATGGTGTTGCCTATGATGTTGCTAAATGTGGCTTTCAGGAGATCTCTGGTAGGTGTTAATTTACAAGCGTGGCACGATATGGTTGCTATGGTTGCAGATGTACAGTCAACAAACCAGATGGATCGTTTTGTGTGGGGCTACATCAAAATGGATTGTTTTCAGTCAAATCCATGTACAGAGCCTTATTAGGAGTTAAAGCTATACTATATAACACATTTATATGGAAACTAAAACTACCTCTCAAAATCAAAGTATTTTTGTGGTATTTGTATAAGAGAGTAGTCTTAACAAAGGACAATTTAGCAAGGCGGCAGTGGCAAGAGGATAGAAAGTGTTGTTTCTGTTGTTCTGATGATTCTATACAACATCTATTCTTTGACTGTCATTTTGCTAAATTTGTGTGGTGAACTGTTCATGTGTCCTTTAATTTAATTTCTTCAACTAGCGTTCATAATTTGTTTACAAGCTGGTTACACGGGATAAATAGAAAACTGAAATCTAAGATTCTTGTGGGTGCGAGTGCAATTTGTTGGGCGATATGGTTAACCCGGAATGATATAATTTTTGACAAGGCCGCAGCACCATCTTATTTACAGGTTATCTTCATGGGACCTACTGGACTAGCTCCTGGTCTCTGTTACAGAAGGAGGAGGATCATCAAATGATGAAGATGGGATGTAGGAATATTGAAACAACTGCGATGGAGGTGTTTGCAAGACACGGTTGGATATTCAGTAATAGAATTGATATTTAGATGTTGAGTTTGCAAACCTTTCTTTTATTCATTTTGGATCAAAACTTTGTGTTTGAGATTACGTGGACCGCAGTGCTTGTGTTGTAATAAGGAACAGTTATATGTATTGGTCGATGCAGAAGCTGAAATATTAATATATTTCCTTTTCTTAAAAAGGAGAAATAGAAAGGAATTAGGAAGAGGGAAAAGAGAGCAACTTGCCACACCACACATGCACCCTCTCCCCTTCCTTTCTTTAAGCCGCTGACACCACGACCCCCATGGTACCACACGATGATTCCAAGTAGTGGTGCTCACGCACGCCCCTGGATCGCCGGAATCGCATGACTTCACCCCACCCACCAATCTTCAACCGCCATGCTGGACCTCGAGCTACCGCAGCCCTACCACTCAGCTGCCCGCAACAGCCCCATGGTTTTGTCCTCCAAAACTGGGTACTACACATATTTACTCATCGAATTTTTATTTTATTCCTATGTATTATATATTTTCTACCATTCTCACACCAACAAGTCAATAAACCCATGCCATCTAACATCCTTCTCGTTTGTTCTGCAGTTACGGAACCACGTCATCTAACATCCGTCTCGTTTGTTTTGCAGTTACGGAAATTAAGGGCTTGTCCAGTCAGCTAGGAACCTTATCATCAAAGGTTATATAAATTAGCCAGGTGTTCTAGAATTGTTTCAGGACATAGTTCTCGAAGAACCGAGAGATGCCTAAAGTGGACAGTGTTGGAGGGGTTGGACAGCCAGAAAAGGAAACTGAGGATGGTGGCGCGCTCCTCTACGGCGTTGTCGTCGTCCTTTTCTCACCGCTCAATACACGCTTTCGTTTAGATCAATTCACCATCAATTAAAAGCTGGGCAAAACCGTTATGGTGATCTGTGATCTTATCAGCACCTTTAATCCTTGAGTACTATATACTTGCATCTGTCGTCTAGTGAATCACGTCGGGGACCGAGAGGCCATATGTTGTGGTGGCTGTTTCCGCGACACCGCGTTGGCACACGGTGTGGTGGAGTAGAATAGGAAGAGAAAATTCCGTGTGCATCATCACTCACCACTAAAAAAAATAGTCTGGACATGAGTGCCATCGAAAATTAGTTTACGTTCTACGAGTGCCACTACCGTCAACACAGTCAGATTTACCTGCCGTCAACCCACTTTAGAGTTTCTTTCTTTTTTTCACAAATCCCCAATTTACCCTTGCCCTTCGGATGAACTAGGCGACGCAGACAAGTCCTGGAGGCCAGCCAGATCATCTCGCGTTGCTCCCATAGAGAAAAAGACTCCCACTCAGAACCCTAGGGTGAGTGACTGCAGCGGCAGCAAATCCTGGCCGCAGTGGCGGTTCCCAGGCGGTGGCAGCACATCTCGACAGCAGGCGGTTCCCAAGTGGCGAGCGGTTTGGAGGCGACATGCGGGCAGTCCCTAGGCGGAGGAAGGCGGCTTCTCTGCAGCAACTGCGGTTCCCTGGCGGCAGTGGAAGTTTCCAGGCGGTGGGTTCACGTCCAGTGGCGGGCGGTGGGCAGCCCGCGACACGGGGTTCTGTAGGGTCGAGATGGCAGACTAGAGGGGGGTGAATAGTCATTTCTAAAAAATAATCGCCCTGGCTAACCGAAACAAATGCAGAATTAAAACTATCGGTCTAACCAAGACTACAACCCTCAATCTAAGTTCTCAAGCACCTTACAAAGATCCTAATTAGGCAACAAAGGTGCCGGGCTAGCTAGAGCTCACCTAAACAATTCTAGAGCAAGGTCACATAAACCTTTGCACTAGTACTTTGACAACCGGGGAGCTCCTACACATGCTAGTAAGCAAAAGCATAAATTCACCTAAACTCACTAGTAATGCTCAATAACAAGGCTACACAAGCTAAATTATAGAGCGCAAATTACTTAGCTACATAAACTAAGCAATGTGACTAACATGATTACTCAAACCGAATTAGTCACACAAGGGGAGCTACTTTTATGCTACACAAGCAAGAAGATAACTAGCAAGCTACACAAACTAACTAATTATAAGAGTAACTATACAAGCACAATGTATAAAAAGTAAATACAAGCTTGTGTAAAGGGGAATGTAAACCTGACACGATGATTTTTATCCCGAGGTTTACTTGGTTGCCACCAAGCTAGTCCCCGTTGAGACAAGTTCCAAGGTTTCCGCCGGTCCTCTTGCTAGTGGTGACCCGCAAGTCACGCTCTCCAACATGGAGTGATTACCACAAGCTCTAGCACTTAACACGGCTAGACCACTCATCGCCCTTCGCGTCTCGCTTTACTAGAGTTGCTCTTCGCGGCTCCCACGGGGTGAGCACAACACTCCTCACAATCTTCTCTATAGCACTGCACAAGCTTCCTTGCTTGCTTCGACGGAGATCACACCACCAAGCCATCTAGGAGCACTAGAAATCGCTCACTTTGCAATTGGATAGCACTCTTGCAAGCACAAAGTGAGTTAGAGGGCTCTCAAACCAAGCACACACAAGGTCAACACATTCCCAAGGTGCTCAACCTCAGCCAAGCCTAAGCTCCACCTCTATTTATAGCCTCGAAGTCAAATAGAGCCATTGGAGCCTTGGAACACATTCCTGTGCGGTCATCGGACAACAGCGTGTGGGCACCGGACATAGGGTGGCGGTGCCCCAACGGTCGAATTGCAATGGCTATTTCAAACTAACCATTGTAAAAGTGGGCACTAGACAAGGGGTGGCAGTGCACCGCCCTAGGGGTGGCGGTGTCCCCGCGGCACCCAAAATGAGTTTTTGCCCCTCTCTGGAAAAATATGGCGGTGCTAGGCACCGGACAGTCTGGTGACCATGGTGGTGCCCTCTTCAGCTCCAACTTGATTTCCACCACTTCAAGCTTGTAGAGCTACTCGTTAGCTTTTGAAAAAGTCCTAGATCATCAAAATCAAAGTTCGGAGCTAAGAGTTATTGCCAAAATACGAAAGGGTGTCGCTGCAACCCCTGGCGCCGCCCTAGGGTGGCGGTGCACCGCTCGGGGGTCGCAGTGCCCTGTCCGGTGCACACCGGAAAGGACGGTGCCACCCTCTACAATGGCTGCAAGTTGGCCACAAGTTAGGTTGCAACATCTGACCCCCGGACAACCAAAACCTTGTCCTTTTCTTTGCCTTTTTAACTCCGAAGTATCCAAAACAACTCCAACACCTTCTCCTTTGCAAATGTGACAACACCACCAATTGATCACCGTCTTGTGCATATGTGTTAGCTTTTTACGAACATTTTCCAAAGGATTAGCCACTCAATTCACCACGCCACTCGATCCTAGCAATGATGCAAAGTTAAATCACTCGAGTGGCACTAGATGACCGATATGCAAACAAGTTTGCCCCTCTTGATAGTATGGCCATCTATCTGAAACCCGGTCATAAACTTCTCTACACACCTATGACTAGTGAAATGAAATACCCTATAGGTTATACCTTTGCCTTGCGTATTTCATTCCATCTCCTCCATCGTTGATGCAACATATGCAC
This sequence comes from Miscanthus floridulus, assembly GCF_019320115.1. NCBI lineage: Eukaryota > Viridiplantae > Streptophyta > Magnoliopsida > Poales > Poaceae > Miscanthus > Miscanthus floridulus. The sequence goes on along the minus strand of NC_089584.1, from coordinate 36,492,921 downwards.
CAACACAATCAACAATGATATGATCCACTTCATATCATCACGTGACCTTATTAGTTTATCGATCTTGACTTCACTTGCTCTTCACCGTTGCTTCGGTCCATCGGCACCAAGTCATCACTCAGCTTGCCCTTCACACTTGCAACCAGTCCATCAAGCTAAGTCTTGTCTTGATCTTCTCTGCCTTAGTCACACGACTCGATGTCATGTCTCATATGCAATGAGCTCTTTCATCATATGTGTGAGCTTTGCAACATATCTAAGCCAATACACCTCCATGGCATGTGTTGCTCACATAAGTGTACATGTGGACTAATCACCTATGTATCTCATATTGAAACACATTAGTTCACCTTGGTTGTCACTCAATTACCAAAACCAAACTAGGGACCTTTCAATCTCTCCCTTTTTGGTAATTGATGATAATTCTACAAAAATATGGAAATTAAGCTCAAATGGATTCATGTTGCTTGCCCAAGCAATTTTACTATGTGTAAAGGATATGGACAAGTTACATAAACCTAAATTGGTAGCATTAGCTCCCCCTACATATGTGCTAAGAGTTTGAATTTCAAAGCTTGCACATATGTATAGATTGGAATTTTGGGAGACTAATTACTACCAAATGATGCTAAGGAGTATAGAATAAACCTTTGAAGCGTGATACCAATCGGAGTTGCACCTTTAAGTTCATCCTTAGCACCATGAGTAGATAGACAACAAAAACACTAGAAACCCCGTGAGATCAACATTATAAGCAAGGTTCTAGTACCACTTGTAAAAACACAAGTCTAGCTACCATCCTATGCATGCTAGTTATCATTTCATCATTCAAGTTCTATAACTAGCATACACCACATAAGCATGCATATCGAAATAAAAACATATGCAATGCAAGCAAGCACAAGAATATGCACATATTAAATGCAATCAATCAAAGTTCATGAGCTTGCTTCTCCTACTTGTGTGCTTCTCTTGTCCAAAAAATTTTATCCTTCTCTATTCTTCAATGTTGCTCCCTCTTTGTCCATTGTCCATGTCCAAAACCCCAATTGTAATTTCTTTATCTCAATCTCTCCCAAAGTTTTCATATCTTTGTACAATCTCTCCCCCTATGTCATCAATTTCCATAAAAGGTGTGCTTCTCATTGATGCAAAGGCTTGCATTGGGGTAGATGGTTGAGGCTTGAATCTTGCATTTTTTATGGACACTTCCAAAATATTGGAATGACACCACTTGTATAGCTCTTGAGATACCACATATAGGATCTTTGACCTTGATACCAATTGGTGGGGCACCTCCCCCTATGTCATAGCATGGGTCATCCACTTGATAATCTTGAGCTCTTGTATGTGAGGGAAGTTGCTTCACTTTGATGATCACTTAAAGTTGAGGATCACTTGTGGAACCACTATCTTGTATGATTGATACCACATGTAGAAATGTGATACTACTTGAAAGAATTTGCAATCATAGAATGACTTGTTGGATTTGTTAATAAGAGCCATTTCTTGAACATTTTCTATATCCATGAGTACCACTTATAGGATATCACAAGACACCACTTGTGAATACCACTTGAGAAATTAATTGAGTCTAGGTGCCACTTGAAACAACCAAACTAGATATCCATTTCTATTGTTGTCTTGTGCTTCTACTCTTGTCACTATCATGAGCTTCTAGTATGACTTGAACTAAATTGATTTGCCTAAGCTTCCAAGTCTGGTTTGAACCCTCTCTAAGCTTCTTCACACTCATTTGGAGGTTGTTGACTGTCACTAACATCAATTATGAACCGTCAACATAACCTGCATATATGCTTAATTCCATCACCAATATAGGTTTAGGGGTTTAAACTAATAAATTCCATGAGTTTTAGTGAATCTGTGTTTTCAGCACAGTTTATCCAGAAAACCATCATGGTGGACCTATTCATCAAAGTAAATCATGTTTTTCCATGGCGTAAACAACTCTAGAAGGTTCTAGAGGACACTAGAGGACTCTCCACCGAAGATGACCGCGAGAGGCTAACATGGGGAGCCAGCCGGCCCCACCTATAGACTGACTGGCCTATGGGCCCCATGTGTCAGCCCTCCTCGCTATGTCGGTTCTCCAATGCCTTAAAGATCGTATCTATGTCATTTATTCAAGTCGGTTTGATCCAAGGGTCCAGAATTGACGCTACCCCCTATATATATGGCCCTATACCCCCTCCCTAGAGCCATCTTGGAAACCGTAATTCATATCTCTCATTCATATTAACACACACTAGGAGGATTCGGTCTAGAACTCTCCAATGTAGTAGATTAGTAGCTTGGGAGTGAGGGTCAAGTTGGGCTCATGCTCAAGTTTCAGATCTAGTCTTGGAGGCTCGGCAAAGCCTTGTATCTTCACTTCTACATCTTGTAAGACTTATTATCAATTCATCATATTTCTATCTATATGGCTATGCTTACTTTTAATATGTATCTTGCCTAGTTGAGGTTATCTTTACTTTTGTGTGCGGGTTCATAGAGCGCTTAGCCTGCTAGTTTATCGATTGGGCTAAGTAGCCGAGGCTCGTGTAAGCATGGTGCTTATACGATGCTCTGCCTATGAGTACACCCTGTTCCCTGGTCGTGTGGTAGCAGCAAGAGGTAACAACCCCGTCTATCCTCTATAGTCCACCCCATGTGAGCAGGTTCTTAAATTGTAGGACCATAGTCGCGTTAGTAGAGTTATCCTTTTATAGTGCTCTACCGTCTAGCAGCGTCCCAAAGTGCACAAGAGTAGAGTTAGTCTTAGCTATAGTCAGGTATATATATACTTTGATCCTGTAATAAGAATATCATAGAAATCTACCTCACCCGTTGTTCTTCCGAGTTGGACTAGTTTACATTATCTTAGTGACCTATCCCCTAAGTGACATTATGCTTTATTCCTATCATTACATTCACCCCTGCTTTAGGTATGCTGGTATGTTGATTGGTAGACATTCCTTTATTACTCAATAAGTCTTTAATCCATTGTTTCCCTGTGGTAAAATATAAATAATGATACCTGGAATACTCCTGGTAAAATGCTACAATAGTATTCTGTGCATTTGCGGAATCCTTTATATTATATTTTCACTTATAAATACCAATAGAGGTTATCTTATCAAGGTTGTACTTTTCACTCATTAGCAATCCAAATTAAATCAAGTACTTGGGTTCACTAGCTCATGAACAAACTCATACACTACCACTAGATTCAACTAATCATTCAAGCAATAGTGGTAGACTATGAATTTTAAACAATTTTCATTTGTCATGCATGATCCAATTAATCATGTACTATATGCACTAACCACATACTAGTAAGGGATGAAATGATCATGCACATTACAATGATACCTTTGCTATGTTGAGAATAGGATAGTCACATAGATTCCAATATATTTCTCCAATAGCAATGGGAAGTCCAATTTATAGCTTGGTGAAGACCAATATTCATATTTGAATTTCATTCTTCACCCATATGAAATGGGAACCACTAATAATCAAGTGTACCATCTTGAGTTGTGGTTGGCTTGCTTCATCTCTTGATCATTGCTTGCATGAGAATACCACTTGAATATTCATGAATTGCTCTCTTTTGGGTGTTGCTTGACTTTCTTGATCAACCATTTTGATTGCTTCAGCAAAACATCTCAAATGTCCCTCGGATCATCACTTTCATGTTAGCCTTACAAGTACCATACTTGGTTTACCTACACATAGATGGCAAGCCCCTACACTAGGGAGAAGTTACCTCTTTCCAAAGAACCATTCTTGATACTCACTTGAATTAACTTTGTTTGATTGGTCCAAGTGATGGACTTAACTTTAATGAATAATTTTGAATCCTTCTTTAAGTCATTTTGTTTCTACTTGTTTATGTCCTTTTCTTTCTATCAAATGATCTCCAAGAATCTATAGAACTTAAACTGCATCTTCATCTTGAGTTTGATCTTGATCTTCAAATTTGAATACCAAATGTGTGCCAAATACACTCCACAATCAAATGGCATTGTACTCTTTGCCTGTCATGCTTCTAGATCATCTCAAAAACCAAACTTAGGTACCTCAAACACTTATAAACATGATTCCAACTTGAGAACCTTTCAATTAAAGTGACTCTTGATCAATCCAATAATTGTTACTTTTCTAGCAGATTCTGTACTCTCCAAAGAAAAATACATATCTCCCAATGTACAGACCCAAATACCATAAAATTTGGTGAAGATGTGATTTACTAAGTCATACAGTATCTATAAAAATTTGGGCTTCATTTGCTTCTAGATTGCTACCATATTTCAATTCTTCTACACTACTACATGCTGAAAACTACTGCACTATAGCTGACAAGATCTACTCCAAAGTTGAAGCATTTCTTATCCAATTATCATAAAATTTGCACAGCATCTTATACCATAAGTCTAGAGCATGTACACCAATTTTCATGTCAATCCAATAATATTTGATCATTCAAACTCAGACTTGATCTCAGCTATGTCAGATTTTCAATAATGGACAGATTTCAATACTTGAGCTATTCTTCATCAAATATGAATCAAACTTGAAACTAACATGTTGGAATACTTTCACAAGACATAAATCCATTCAATACACTAACTAAATGTCATCTCATGAACTTATTCATTCAAACCAACTCAAATTTGATTACTAATCATTTAATCTATTCAATCATCTCATAGCAAGCAACATCTGTATATTTTTCCAATTCAATCAACTCATATGCACCCAAATGAATTAGATCAACTAGAGATATACCTTGGTTAGCCCATGATCATCTATAGCAAGCTTCAACTCACATATTTGCAAGCCACCAATTATAGCCAATAAATCATCCATAACTAAATATTGCACTTGTATGTTCTAGCACATTTGGACTTCACTTATCTTGACTTGGCATTGGGATGAATATCATCACTTGTCAATACTAGGCTCAATCACATGATCAATACAATGAATACCACTTGAACCAAGCCTCTAATGCCAATGGTACCTACAAACAATCATTTACTTTTTGATAGTGCCCAAACTAGTTTGGGTCCTCTCAAGTTAGGTGCAACATACTTAGGCATTGCCTTAGTATGGATAGTGGGATGTTTTGCAATTCCAACAAATGAGGTACCATTGCCATCCTTCCTAATCATAGAATCATCACCAATTGAAATAGGCTTAGGAGTATTACCTAGGGGACATGAATGAGCCATGTGTCCCCTTTCCCGGCATGAGTAGCACTTTCTCTTTGCTTGAGCCTTTTCTTCCTTGCTCATGTTATGCTTTGTTGGTATTTATTAACTTGTCACTTGTTTAGTTGTCACCTATTATAAACCTATATCTACTAATATTACTTTACTAGGTTGTCATCCCTAGTGATGATGCCAGAGATGCTTGTTGTCATTTCTTAGTGTCGCTACTAAGAACAGAGTTTTAAATCTAGCCCCTAGTAACAGCACCAGGAATGCTTGTTGGTACTACATAGCATTACTACTAGAATAATACTAAGCAGTCCTTTATTAATTATGTGACTAGGAAGAAGAAATATATGAATAAAAAGGATTTGCAAGCGCATAGATAATATACCATTGTAGCATTTTACCCGAGAGTATTCTAGGTATTGTTATTTATATTTTTACCACAGGGAAGGTCTAGCATGGACATGTATTGATAACTTATACTATTGAAGGAGAAGTAAACCATAACCAATATTCTACTCATAACAGGGGTAAGTCATAGGATAATATATATATATATATGATAAGTATTGATCAATGATAAATCACTCAGAGTACTCCTTTCTATGGCATTAGCATGGTCAGGTAGAATATTAGAGGAATAATTCCTAAGTCATTCTTAATTACAAGTCAAAGCATACATTGATTAGTGCAATTATACCTAGTAATTATTGCTAAGATCATTGTCATATCTACACATAAGGGATATTACTAAGAAAGATTAAGAACAGAGCTCGCCCTTCTTTTGTAACAGAACCCTACGTGTGCCTATATTCGGGGAGTGGACTACAAAGGACTCAATGGGAGTGTCACATCCACGATCTACCATATGACCCAGAATATAGGGTATATCCGCAAGTAAACAACGTATAAGCACCAGAGTGAGTGCCATACAAACTTATGCATGAACATGATGATAATCTAACTATACTAAGCATATAATCAAAGTAGACAATGAACATTGTAACAAAGAACATGAATAAGATAAATATTGATATTGTCATAACAATTGTAACTAGCATATAAAAGTAATGGAGGTACAAAAGAGAGGGGTACAAAGATTATACCGAACCACGCTCTTGACACAATCAGGAATCCAAGCGAAGCCTGCTTGCCTCCCTCTAGACCTAGCCTAACTAGCTATGCCCTAGAATATGGTGGAGCTCTGAGGATGATTAGGGTTTCTGTCTTCTCAAATGACTTATGCCATATGCCTAGGGGTGGTAGGGGCTGGTATATATAGCCCAAAGAATCCAACATGAGCCCTTGCATCCAACTGACTTAAAGGACGGCGTAGATGCAACCTAAGAGGCGGTGGAGAACCGACATTGCGACACGGAGGCTAACAGGTGGGCCCAGGGGATAGGCAACCTATAGACAGGGCCGGGCGGACCCACTTGGTAGCCTCTCGCCCTCTGCTTTGGTGTGGAGTCCTCTCGAGTCTTTTGAAACCTTCTAGTGTACATTTTGCTACGGATAAGAGCAATTAAATCTGACATGTAGGTCCACCTTGTTAGTTTTCTGGATAAACCCTGTAGAAAATATAGATTCACCAAAACTCATGAAATTTGTTAGTTTAAACCTCTAAACTTTTGTTGGTGATTATATTTATGCCCTTATGCATGTTATATTGACGGTTTATAATGGTTGTTAACTACCATCAACATGCTTCTCATTGCCTTGCTTCTCCTTATTTGCTTGAGCCTTCTCCTCAAGCTTTTTTGGGCAACCCGAAGCTAGGTGAACCAATGTGTCACAACTATAACACCTTATGTGAGCAATCTTCTTCATCTTGTCTTCTTTGTTCTTGCCTACTTGCTTTGCATCTTGATTCATTCTTGGACGCACTGCTCTTTCTCCTGCTTTTCAACCCCTTCTTATTTTCTTCTTCTTTGTCATCAAATCACCACCATCTTCACAGTTGATCTTGATTTAAACTTGGAGCTTCTCTCCTTACTCAACTTGTGGCTTTGGTTAAGGCTCTTCTTGTTGCTTCACCACTTGCTTGGTTAGGCACATAGAAGTTAGATGACCCCATGTGCGACACTTTAAGCACTTGACATGCTTGAGCCTCTCTTCTTCTTTCTTCAACTTGATCTTTTCTTTATTGGGGCAACCATTTGCAAGATGTCCCACTTTATGGCATTTGAATCAAATGAAATGAGAGAGCTTCTCTTGTTCTTGCCTCTTCATCTCTGTTTCATATCTTCTCTTGCCCCATCCTTTGCCCTTGATCATGCTCTTGTTGAAGCCAATGCCACTCATGTCATTATGGCTTTCTTAATAATTGACTTTGCTAGTCTTGAAGCTGATGCCACTCTTGTCAGCAAAGTTTCTTTGAGTCTTCAACATATGCTCAAAGGTGATTTTGGTGTTGTAGCACCTCTATAACTTGTTGCTCAATTTTTTCACTTCACTTTTGAGCTCATTATTCTCCTTCAAAAGGTTAGTCTCACAAGACATAGAAGTAGAATAAACATCCATATGTGAAGAACATGGCATAGTGAAAGTGCAATCAAGCCCTAATTGTGGGTTTTAGTGATGATGACCATATAATTAGAGAACTAATGAGATTTATCGAGATGACAAGCAGAGAATCTATGTTTGAGGATGTTATACAAAAAGGAGGAGCCCCCAATTACAAATGTTGAAGGCTTCAAACTCAAAGGAGGTTTAAATTCTTTTATATTTTGAATTTGAGTATAGGAAAAGCCATACTATAAAGGGGACACAATGGTTAAGCTAATATGTGCAACCAAGTGCTCAATATATCACATACATCCTTAGTTTTACAACCAAGACAGCCAGCACTTCACTTTTACCCTTGCTGTCTTGTCTGGTGCGGTAGTGCCACACTAGAGAGAGGCACTACCGTAGAGCGGCACTGCTATGACTTAAGTGACCGTTAGGGAAAGGGGGTATTTATACCTTTCCCCTTCCTCCCCAATGTCTCTTCTACTCTCTCCAACCATTCAATTCGTGAGAAAATAGAAAAGTGCTCATCTCTCTCTCCTCCATTGGTGACCTTGAGCTCCCAAGCTTCTCCATTGATTTCCCCATCAATCCTTGAGAGAAAAAGGTGCCAAACTCGATTAGAGAGCAGATCCACTGATTGCCAAACTCTAAAGAGCATCTGGTTCACATTTTGGCCAGTGGTTGTGTTTGTTACTCTTAGAGCTTAGTTCCTAGCTGGCTAGAGCGTCACCCGTGGAGCTTGCCGACTTGTCTGGCAGCCTCGGGAGGTTTGTAAGCAACTCTTGAACCTAGTAAACTCACCCCTCATCTCAAGAGTTAAGTCTCTTGACTTGAGAATGAGGAAGGGTTGGAAAGCCCTAAGCCTTAGTGGCTAACATCAACAACGTGGACTTAGGCAAGCCTTAGTGACGAGCTGAACCATGGGATAAATTATTGTGTCACCTTAAGCTTGATTTACTTCACTTGCATTTCATATTTTTGTTGTGGTGATTTCTAGGGTTTGTGGTCCATCTACTTGTGTGTAGTGTTCCTACCACTTCTAGCTCTCGATCTGTGAATTCTCTACGTGCAGGAAGCTAAGGAATTTCTCTGATCTAAGTTTCCATTCACTAATTTTGAACTATGACTCGAAGTTGTCTATAGGTGTGGCAGTGCCATTGTCCGTCTATGCTGTGAGGTCAGAGTGGTAGTGCCATGAGTGAAATTTGACATCTGCTTGAGTTTTATTTTAACAGGCCTATTCACCCCCCTCTAGGCTAACCAGAGATCCTACAAGTGGTATCAGAGCAGGTTACCACGTGTATGCTTCACCATGTGAGGTATGGAGCCTAGAGGAGGAACTAGTGGCGTGAAGCCAGTAGATGTTGATATGAAGCGGGTTGATCTGCATGACACCGACAACAGCGAGCTAAGCATGTCGACAGCAAGCAACACCACACTCCTACATCTTGAGGCTACCGATGCCAAAAGAGCTCTCAATGAAGATGAGTGAAGAAAGAGAAAGGAAGCTAGAAAGCTCAAAAGAGAAGCTAGAGAGAAGAAGAAGGAGAAGCAACGGTTAGAAGACAAGAAGCAAAGAAAATAAGAAAGAAGGCTCAAGAGAGAAGCAAGAAGAAAGAGAAGAGAAGTAAGGAAGAAGAAAGAAGAAGAAGCAAAAGCAACCAATGCATCTTCAAGTGAGCTATCAAGTAGTTTCAAAGATGGAGATGATGATGAGTCCTATCAAGTGATCAAGAATAGAAGGAAGGACAAGAAAGGAAAGGGCAAGGATGATGACAACAACAAATATGACGACGTATCCTTTAACTATTCCTTTATGTCTATGACTAACCATGATCGTAAGTCTTTCATCAATATGATCGCGGGCAAGTTACCTCATTTCGATGGGATTAACTTTGCCAAGTGGAAGCATTTGATGAGAGCCTATTTTATAGGTCTTCATCCTAGCATTTGGGAAGTTGTTTGCAATGGGTTTGAGCCACTGGTTGATCCCAAGAATCCAATAGTGGAAGAAATGAGAATCATTCACCTCAATAGTCAAGCCACTAGTGTGATACTTAGTACTTTGGATGGTGATGAGTACAATAGAGTGATTGGTGTTGATGTTGCCAAGCAAATATGGGATACTTTGCACCTTGCACATTAAGGGGTTGACAAAGTGAGAAAGGCAAGAATTGATTTGATGATGTCCAAGCTCAACCGGTTTGTTATCTTGGATGGAGAAGGACCACAAGAGATGTCTGATAGATTGATGACTATGGTTAGCAAGATTAGAGGCTATGGTTGTGATGAGCTAGATGATCACAAAGTTGTCAAGATTATGTTAGAGGCTTATTCACCAAGAAATGAGACCATAGTTACTCTAATTAAAGAAAAGAAGAAGTTTGAGTACTTCACACCAAATGATGTACTTGGGAGGATCTTGACCTTTGACATGCAATGAGAAGAAGCAAATGAGAGGAAGAAGCTTGGAGAGTTGCGAGCAAAGTTAGAAGGCATCAAGATCAAGGATGTTGCACTCAAGGCCAACAAATCAATCAAGCAAGGCTCTACTAGCAAGTCCAAGATCAACAAGCAAGCTTCAACAAGCAAGCCCAAAGCAACCAAGCAAGTTCAAGAAAGAGTAGAGACTACATCATCCTCAAGTGAGAGTTAACATGATGATGATCAATATGAGAAGGTTGATGATGTTGCTCTCTTTATGAAGATGTTTCACAAAGGGCTAAAGAAGCAAGGCTACAAGGTGGTGAAGAGAAAATTTCCAAACAAGAAGAAAAGAACATGCTACAATTGTGGTAGCACCGACCACTTCATTGCCAAGTGCCCACATGAGATCAAGGACAACAAGTACAAGAAAGATAAGAATGAGGACAAGGCTGACTATAGAAAGAGTAAGAAATATATGGGAGAAGCTCACATTGGGCATGAATGGGATTCAACTATTGAGAGCTCAAGTGAACAAGATGAGAAAGTTGCAACTGTAGCTATCCACAAGCCATCTTTGTCGTAGAACCGACCAATTTATAAGAGTACAGGTACAATGGCAGCCCGCAAGCGGTCGCACTGTCATACTTGAACCCATATAAACCCGGTAGTCCGTTGAGTACCACGACGGGTCTCGATAAACGATTTACAATAACCAAGATCGTACAGGATTCAACATACATGCCACATATTACATAAAGTTCACAGATACATTTCATCATCAGAGTATGAATAAAAGTTATTACAAACTGAGTTTGATAGAATAAAGCGGAAGCAATTAAGTTCGAAAATAAAGTTTCCAACATAGTTTGATACAGTGCCAAGTAGGATCATGGTCCACAAAAGCAAAGATAGGAATTAATAAAGAAGCCTACCCAAGGCTTACTCCTCATCCACGGTGGGATAGAAGCAACTCTTGCAATAACCATGATACACAGTGCCATCTGCAATAATGGGAAAATAAACCCTGAGTACGAGAAGGTACTCAGCTAGACTTACCCATCATGAACCAAAAATAAAATGACTCCAAGGATTATGCAAGGCTGTATAAGTGGACGTAACTCGACAACATTTTGCATAAAGGCAATTGACTCATTGTACAGTTACAATTTCTTTATCAAGTTAATTATAACTATCCATTTCTAGATTAGCAACTATCATGTGCCAAACATGTGGTATATCAATTGAGAAGCATACAATAGTAACCATAGCAGGTATTGTAATTCCATATTCATCCGAACCATCATGTTCCATGACATAGTTACTACGATGTTGGGACTAGCCAAGTTTCTCACTATCCGGGAGAGACGGCGATTCGAATCGATTTCAACCAGCTGGGAATTTATTCCTAACACAAACCTAGGTCTACCAGCCACGATAGCCTTAGGTCACCTTTGGTACAACTCAGGTACACATTTCGTGGGTCCGTACCACGCCACACAATCTGGAACACTAGATGCCAGGACGTTCAGGCCTAGCCTGCCCTTGGGCTTAGTCTGATCGTTCCCCGGAAGGAGCGCACAACAGAACGGGTCCTGGCCTGAGTTGAATTACTCGGCTTCGCGGTCAGAACGAGTTATCCGGCCAGCTAAGTGAGAGGCATGCGTTCAATCTTGTCAGAAGCGCCAACAATGGTACGATCCTTAATCGACACAGACGGGGATAGATCCACACCCAAGACCTCCATGTCTTGTTGCTTCTCTATCGACTTCCCGTCCGGTCTCAATTTTCTTTTACCCCATGGTTCTGTTCCACGATAGCAAATATAGCCAACCGTGCTCCGGTATCCACCTATATCTCACAGGTGACAGGACATCACCCGACTTCTACCGGTCTAAGCATGGCTAAGCATATATTCGATCCTGGACCTATACCGGTTAAAGGTGTAATATCTGGACAAGGAATTTATATGCATCAAGTGGTTCCATTCAATTCTTATAACCTAATGCATCAATCATAAGTACTTAAGTAAACATTTGTAAATTACTGGGAGACTTAGAATGCTCTGGGGCTTGCCTCGTAGATAGGAAGTAGGGTAGTGGTCAGGGCACTCTGGAAGCTCTTCAGGATTCTGCTCCACGCCTTCGGGAGCTGCGGCTTGCGGATTCTCCTGCTGGTCCCCTTCCTCTGCTTCTTCGAAGTCTAGCAACGTTATTTCTTCCTCCGATCCTAGATGCATGAATATGGCATAAGTATTATGAATGCATATATGTTAACAAGTGCATTATATTTATTGAGTAGGTGCATATCTCTTCTCGATTATTTAATTATCTACTTCCACAATGCATCGATTATACCACAAAACAGCAGCTACTTGTTTCACGCATAACTGGAGTTCTACTAATCCAAATACAGTGATCCTAGACTTTCTAGAAAGCTTATCAAATTCTCTACAACTTTGTTATTAACCATTTTTACAGTACACATCATCCCTATCATGCAACTTATCCAACTACAGAATCTGTCCGGAAACTAATCTAATTCGCATTACAATGTAACAATACTTCTACTTCATGTAATCATTCAAAGTTTGACAACACTAAGTCAACCAACAGTTTAAGAATACCAAATACATTTAAGATAACATAATGGTGAAGCCTAAACTATTTCTTTATATGACTTTATTATTTTATTTGGATACATAGGTTAAATAATAAATATATATCAAATGTGCATCAAAAATTCTTAAAAATTTACAGTGCCCTTCTAATGCTATCAAAGGACTACTGTAAAAGTTTCATGCCATTTTGCCAAGTAGAACATCCTATACAAAAATGACAAGGCAGCAAGGCTTGAAATAGCATAATTAGAAAACCCTATTGAAAAGTGTCAAGCAACAGATTTTCTATTTTTCTTAGCATCCATATACTACTAGGATAACCTCCAACAAATTTCATGAGTATTGGATTCCTAAATAATTTATAAAAATTTACACAAGGATCTCCTAATTATAAAAGAAAACTCTATAACTACAAATCTACACATGCACTCATCTTCAAATTTTTACCAGAGCTCATATATGCTAAGACTAGCTTACCACAAAAATTTCATAATTTTTGGAGCACAGGAACTCTAGATATAAAATAAACAAATTTGAATGCATTCAAAAGCACATTTCAAATCTCTATTTAAATCTCCAAAAATTTCTACTGTAAATGTCAAGAACATATTTTTCCTAAATACTACACTTCCTAAGGAGCACTACCAAATTTATTTCACATTTTTTTGAAGCTACCAAACTAGAGATCTAAAAATTACAAAAACAGCACCGGATCTGGATTTAAATGAACTAGCTTTTAAGTTGGAGTCGCTGACAAGCGGGACCCACTGGTCAGTTGACCCCACCGGTGAGCAAGACAAAACAGAGCACGACGACGCTGCTCGACGCTACGCGGCCAGAGCTCGTCGACGGCGAGTTCGCCGGCGGTGAGGTCTTCACTACATGACCCCCACTATCTCCCGGACCTATTGACCTACTTGACTGAGCCTAGCGTCGGAGCTAAGCACGGTGGTGGCATTCATGGCGGCACGGCGGAGCCGAACAACGGCGCTACGCCGACGGAGACCACGATGAAGCACTAAAAGGCGTGGATGAGCTTCCATGGGCTCAGGCGGACCTATCGCACAAGGTTGCACGGCCGATGGTGGAGGGAGGTGCCCCAGCCACGGTGATGGGCGCGGCGTGGATGCTCCGGCGAGGCGCTGCACGGCGCTGGCGCTTACCGAGCATGGTGAGTGAACACTAGTGGACGCGGTGGGTTGCTGGGGTGGCGGTGGAGCTGTTGCAGTGGTGGAGGAGCAGCGAGGACGAGCTGTCTTCGGCAATGGTGCCGGCAGCTCTCGGTGCAGGGACGGCTGTAGCTACGGGCGAGGAAGAAGGCCGAGGCAAGGTGAATGGTGAGCTCGGCTGAGTGCGGGCGAGCGCTAGAAAGGTTAAGGCGTGAGCTGGCCTGCCCTGGCCACACGCGGCAGGGCACCGGTGATGCGCGGCCGACCGCTGGCTCCACGCGGCACGCATGCCCTGACGGTGTCGGCCACTGAACGGCGTCGCTCGGTTCATTCAGAGCCGCGAAACAAGCTTGACAGCGGTTTTTCTCGTCTAATTAACTACTAATCCATGGCTCCAACGTGCAATCGACCTAAACAAAATTTGTAGACTCATGTACCAGCTACAACTCGCTTTCAGTGAACTTGTGCTAAATCGCAACCGAAACAAAGTAATATCATCACAAAGATCGACTTGTCAGGCTATTCAGTTAACCAGGACTTAGAAAATTTGTTAAGTGTTGAAATGTTGATTTTGCTGATTCTTGTGATCCAAATTCAAGCATGTTAGGAGCTAAATCAGTCAATGACCCAAAAATAAAAGTTGTTCCTTATGTCAAATACTACAACTTTGCTTTAGTGATCTCCTCCATGCAAGGTCTCTAACACATAGTTCAAACTTGGTCAAACATGCTACATTCAAAAGATGGTACATACTTGAACTATGACATAATGACCTAATTAGCCCTAGCCATAAATACCAAAGTTGTTCATGATGATATTCTAAACATGTTTAAGCTATTTGCAAGGTCACACAATCATCTACATGTTTACACTCATGATCATATGCATATACACATGGGAACATGAAATAATAAGAATGTTGCATATGTTTCAATCAAATGTTTCAAGTGTCAAAGCTTATATATGGATGCTTTATGATCATGCTCATGCTATGCAAGTCAAGTTATGCAAGGCTAACACCCGAGGTGTTACAATCTTCTACACCAAGTCTCTTCAACAACATGTTCGATGATGACTACTATTCTCCTCACATTTGTCTTATGGCAAAGGGTGAGAAGGTAAAATCTAAATCCAAGGTCAAACCTCCACCTCCATCTCCTAGTGATATCTCTAGTAGTGATATTAGTGTTAGCTCTAGTGATGATGAATCTAGTGATGAAGAAATAAACATAATAACTAAAAATTTGGATGGAAAGATCAAATTATTCATCACTAAGCTAATGGAGGATTTAGAGAGTGTCTAAGCTGAGCTAGAATCTAGAGAGGAAACTCTTATCCAATAAGATGATCTCTACATTACTAGTAAGGAAGCTCTTGCATTAGAGAGAAGTGAGGTAGAATCCTTGTGCAAGGCTTTGGCCAAAGAGTAAGGGGACCATGCTATCACAAAGAAAGAAATTATTACTCTCAAGAAAAGTATTGTGACTTAGATGAAAAGCACAAAGGACTTGAGCTGCAATATAATATTCTTTGGGATAGCAACTCACATCTTTCTAAGGCAAAGGATACCTCTACTCCCTCCACTAGCCAAGGTTGTGGAAAATGTTATAATCTTGATTTGAATGTTTATTCCACTAACCTTGCAAACATCGAGGCCATGAGAAAAGAGATTGCTAGACTCAATGAGATCATTGGCAAGGGCTGCTTGAATGGTAAGGCTCAAGCAAGTGACAAGAAAGTGGATGAACCAAAAGAACCACAATTGAAGCAAGGGCCACACCCCTCAATCAAGCATGGGCTTGGCCACACAAAAGGAGCCAAGACAAATGGAAGAAAAATTGTGAATGGCTATGAGTGTGTGTAGTTTGAGAGGAAGGACAAAATTTTTATAGATTAGCCTACACAGCCCATGATAGTGTCACATCCCAGAGCGGCAGTGCCACATAGCGGTAGTGCTATGATGAAGGGTGACAGTGCCACACCCCGCAACAATGGGAAGGCTATCAATTATGTTCCTAATCAGACTAAGCCCATGAAGAAGGTGTTCCATCAGAAATAGGTTTTCTAGAAGCCTAGGGAATCAATGTGGAGCACCAAGAACAAGTATGCCTATCAACCAAAGATCCAAGCACCTCGACAAAACTTGACATCATGCTTTGTTTTGAAGAACAACAACAGTAAAAAAGTAGTTACCAAATATGTTGGAAAAGAAACCAACATATATAGGAATACTTCCATTTGGGTTCCTAAGTTTCTTGTGACTAACATGCAAGGCCCCAAGTCAAGTGGGGACCTAAATCAAGGAACTAAACTTGTTTTGTAGGCATACTCCTTCGGTGGATCAAGTTGGGTGCTTGATAGTGGATGTACAAATCATATGACCGGAGAAAGGAGTATGTTTTCATCATATTCCCCGATGACACATTCAAATGAAGATATTGTCTTTGGAGACAATTCAAAGGGGGATGTAATTAGTCTCGGTAAAGTCACCATAACTCTTGAGCATTCAATTACAAATGTATTGCATGTTGATTCATTAAGTTACAATTTATTGTTCATTTCTCAATTGTGTGAGATGGGCTATAATTGTCTCTTTACAGATAAAGGTGTGGAAGTCTTTAGAAGGGAGGATTACTCTATTGTCTTTATGGGTCAATTAAAGAACAAGCTTTACCTAGTTGATTTCAACAAAGGTAAAGCTAAGCTTGAGACTTGTTTAGTGGTAAAATCTAGCATGGGTTGGCTTTGGCATCGCCGACTAGCCCATGTTGTGATGAGGAACTTGGCCAAACTTCTAAAAATGAACACATCCTTGGACTAACAAATGTTCACTTTAAGAAAGATAGGATTTGTAGCGCTTGTCAAACAGGAAAGCAAGTTGGAGTACCTCACCCACCAAAGAGCATCATGACCACCAAGCAACCATTGGAGCTAATACACATGGACCTCTTTGGATCGGTCACCTACCTAAGTCTTAGGGGTAACAAATATGGTCATGTTATTCTTGATGACTATTCCTGTTTCACTTGGGTATTTTTCTTGTATGATAAGTGCCAAGTTCAAGAAAAGGTGAAGATATTTGTTAGAAGAGCACAAAAGGAGTTCGGTCTCCTAATCAAGAAAGTTAGAAGCGACAGTGGGAATGAATTCAAGAACACTCTAGTTGAGGATTTATTGATGAAGAGGGTATCAAGCATGAGTTTTCAACTCCATACACCCCTCAACAAAATGGTGCAGTAGAGAGGAAGAACCAAACACTCATCGAGATGGCAAGGACAGCTAGATGAGTACAAGACACCAGACATCTTTTGGTGTGAGGTCGTCAACACCGCTTGCCATGCCATCAACCGCTTCTACCTACACAAGAAGTTAAAAAAGACTTCATACGAGCTTCTAACCGGTAACAAGCCTAAGGTGTCTTACTTTAGAGTGTTTGAGTGTAAGTGTTTCATATTAAACAAGAAACCCAAAACCTCTAAATTTGCACCTAAAATTGATAAAGGTTTTCTTCTTGTCTATGGATCAAATGAGCATGCCTACCATGTTTTTAATAAAACCTCTGGGAGAGTTGAAATAGCGGTAGACGTGACATTTGATGAATCTAATGGCTCTCAAGTAGAGCAAGTTGATCAAAGTGTTGTAGGAAAGGAGGATCCACCTTGTGAAGCAATCAAACAATTGGCCATTGGTGATATTAGACCACAAGAAGATGAAGCTACTGAAGTGGAGGCATCTCAAGTTGCTGCTGCACCAATTTTCGCTGACGTACCTGATGTTGAACAATAGCAGGCACCTACTGTAACTCTAGCACACGACAGTGCCATGCCTGAGAGTGGCAGTACTACACCTGACCAGCCAGCAACAGCTGATTCGACTCCAGTCCGTGGACAAAACCTACAACCCATCTTTGAACAAAAGGAAGATGAAGAACCAGAAGATGAATAAGAGGCCATTGATCATCAAGGCTAAGACAAACAATACAACAGGATCATCCCGTTGATAATATCCTTGATAGTCTTTGAAAGGGGGTAACAACTCGCTCTCACTTAGCAAATTTTTATCAATATTACTCGTTTGTTTCCTCTTTGGATCCTCTTAAGGTAGAGCAAGCACTTGGTGATCTTGATTGGGTGATGGCCATGCAAGATGAGCTCAACAATTTAGAAAGAAATCAAGTGTGGACCTTGGTGGAGAGACCCAATACCAACATAATTGGCACCAAGTGGGTGTTCTACAACAAACAAGATCAGAATGACGTGGTGACAAGGAACAAGGCAAGATTGGTTGCTCAAGGTTTCACTCAAGTATAGGGCTTGGACATTGAAGAAACATATGCACTGGTGGTAAGGCTTGAAGTAATCTGAATGCTTCTAGCCTATGCTGCTCATCACAATTTCAAGCTATATCAAATGGATGTGAAGAGTGCATTCCTCAGTGGTCCTATTCAAGAACTTGTCTATGTTGAGCAATCACCAGGCTTTGAAGATCCCAAGTTCCCTAACCATGTTTATAAACTCCAAAAGATGCTCTATGGGCTTAAGCAAGCACCAAGAGCATGGTATGAATGCCTTAAGGAATTCTTGCTTAAATAAGGCTTTGAAATAGGCAAAGCCGATCATACCCTTTTCACTCACAAAGTTGGTAAAGATATCTTTGTGTGCCAAATATATGTTGATGACATAATATTTGGTAGTACTAATCATATTTTTTGTGAGCATTTTAGTAGGATTATGACAAAGAGATTTGAGATGTCCATGATGGGCGAATTGAAGTTCTTCCTTAGATTTCAAATCAAGCAAGTGAAGGATGGAACTTTTATTAGCCAAACGATGTACACCCATGATATGCTCTAGAAGTTTGACATGGTGAATGCCAAGACTATCAAAACTCTCATGCCAATCAATGGACATCTTGATCTCAATGTTGAAGAGAAAACCATGGATACTAAGGTATATCATTCCATGATTGGTTCTCTACTTTATTTGTGCGCATCTAGACCCAAATTATGCTTAGTGTGTGCATATGTGCTAGATTTCAAGCAAACCTAAAAGAGTGTCACTTAGTGGCCATTAAAAGAATCTTGAGATATTTAGTACACACTCCTAACCTTGGCTTGTGGTATTCTAAGGGCTCTAAGTTTGATCTACTTGGGTATTCGGATTCCGATTACGCCGGTTGCAAAGTAGATCAAAAAAGCACTTCAGGGACATGTCAATTCCTTGGACGGTTCCTAGTGTCTTGGAGTTCTAAGAAGCAAAATTATGTATCCCTTTCTACCACCGAGGCCGAGTATGTTGCAGATGACGCATGTTGTGCTCAACTACTTTGGATGAGGCAAACCCTTCAAGATTTTGGATGCCAATTTACCAAAATCCCACTCTTGTGTGACAATGAAAGTGCCATAAAGCTAGCAAACAATCCCGTAAGCCACTCAAGAACTAAGCACATAGACATCCAACATCATTTCTTGAGAGACCACGAAACCAAAGGAGATATTGAAATTCGCCATGTGCGCACCAAAAAGCAACTAGCCGATATCTTTACTAAGCCTCTCGATGAGTCTAGGTTTTGTGCTTTGTGTAGTGGGCTAAATATACTTGATTCTCATAACGTGGTTTGAACTATAGCACACCTTTGAGTGATGAACTAGCATGGATAGGAGAAAATAATTGCAAAGGTTTAAATATTATGCTTCAAAATGTTTATCGAAAGCTACAAGTGCATTATGATTATTGTTTGTACTGATTATCTGCTGCTGATCATAGTGTGCTTAGGATATGTGTCCATATCCTATATAGAAAGAGCTATTTAGTTAGTAGCTAATTCCCGCTGTTCTAGGGAGTGCGGCTATGCCATGACTGCCCTGCGGCTAAGTCGGGCTACGGTTGTGCCGCGTATGGCAAGCGGCAATGCCGCACTTTGAATTTCAATCCAAATTCGGTCCACAACAGCAATTATCATAGGGCCCATCTTTCCCCTTATCTTTTTCTAGCCCTAGGGTAACTCCCTCTCTCTCCCTTCACCTGACACGTTGCTCTCCTTCTCTCTATCTCCCGCGTCCACGCCACCTCACTGTCGTCGTGCCTCTGTGCCATGCCCTGGTGGTGCCGCGCCAGCTGTTGGCCTTCCTCATCATCGCTAGCAGCTGCTGAGGCTCTTGGGCGAAGCTATTTCCTCTGTTTCCTCCCCAATCCATGAGAAAGTCAAGGTGAAACCCTAATCCATCCCGATCTATGTCATGGAGTTCTACTTTGATTGGAAAATGGTTTCTAGTGGTTGCATGATTAGGGTAGAAGCAAGTTTGATGGATGAATTGAATCAAAACACAGATTCAGTGGTAGAGCATCATCTGTACCCTAATCCATCTCGATCTATGTCATGGAGTTCTACTTTGATTGGAAAATGGTTTCTAGTGGCTGCATGATTAGGGTAGAAGCAAGTTTGATGGATGAATTGAATCAAAACACAGATTCAGTGGTAGAGCATCATCTGTACCCATGGTAGTGCCGCATTTTGGGTGCAGCAATGCCACGCACAACAGCATGATTATGCAAAGCTAGATGATGTTCCATTGATGATTCTCTATTTTAGTTGGATTTATGCACCATATTTATTTCTATCTTAAACATATAGCTACTTTACCTATCTTGTAGACAACTCCATGTGTTTATTAGGTCTGCTCCTTTTCATGATTGTTTAGTGGATTAGAAGAATGGTTGAAAAATGGTCTAAATAGTTGAGAAGAAATGAATCATGGGAGAGGTGAAGCACTAGGTGCGGCAGTGCCGCACCTTCTAACCAGTTTGGTTCATGGTGCTTTCCTAACATGAGATTTGAATCATCTCATCTATTCAGAGTGTTTTACAAGTGTTCTTCTATACCCCTTATATATAGTTTCTTATTTGGACCTATATTCATTTGCATAGATGGCTTCTGGAGGAGATGATGACCGAAGGGGGAAGCGAAAGATGGTCGAGCCTCGTGACAAGGATCCTCCTCTATGTGTTCGTGGGTGGACAGCAGCAGGTAGAAGTACTATAGCAGGTAGAGGGGTTGCTAGAGATAGGGGAGGAGGGATCAGTTGATCTACGAGGAGGAGAACTTGGAGAGGGCTGGCCGCACCATCCCTCCCA
Source organism: Miscanthus floridulus (assembly GCF_019320115.1). Lineage (NCBI taxonomy): Eukaryota > Viridiplantae > Streptophyta > Magnoliopsida > Poales > Poaceae > Miscanthus > Miscanthus floridulus. Next base: position 36,471,839 of record NC_089584.1, on the reverse strand, counting down.
GTGCTTGCCTAGATATTCCACCTCACCTTGAGGAGTTTGACAGAGGCTATATCAAAGATTATCTAGAGGAGGTGATCATGAGATGTCTAGCTGATACACGTGCTCATCCCATGATCAATTATGTGGGAAAGCAGAAGTTGGTGGAAGAAGCACGTGAGAATAACCCATATGAGCAGCCAAAGTATTTGGGGATTGACTATAGGTTTTGGAATGATTCTAAGCCTCTATGATCTTGAACTCAAAGAAGTAAAAAATTGTCAAGATGCAGTCTGTTGATAGGGAGGAAATGAAGGAGAAGAATGAGCCTGAATTCAATAGAGTAATCAGGGCTTGTGAGAACTTTGGTCTCTCTGATCTCATGAGTTTTAGATATAATTGGAATGAGGAAATGCTACCTCAGCTCCATTCTATTTTCTTCTATGACATCTATACCAATGAGATACACTGGATGACTAAGGGACGACACTACCGTGTTGACTTTGTGACCTTCAACTAGATCCTTGGTTTTGGTGAGGAGGAGCATGGATTCACTTATATACATGATGAGGCTAGAGCAGAGATCAGAGACATTGCATACATGTGGATTGAAAGGAGAAGCACAGATGGGAAAGTTATTGGCTTGCAAAGCTACTACTACATCTTGAACAACCTAATTAGGCACACTATAAATTCCAAGGATGGAGCAGCTTCAGATCTTAATGGGTATGTAAGAAATGTGCTTGCTAGGTTCGCTCCTAGAGGTGATAGGTTCAATGTCCCTCGATTCCTATGGCGTGAGCTAAGGATTGCCATGGATGATGGGAGAAAGGGGCTGCCCTATGCTCCCTAACTCATGTTCTTGATTGAAAGGGTCACCGGTTACAAGTTTGACCAGGATGGTCTCCACACCGTCTACAAGATTGAGAAGACCTAAGCCTTAGGTGCTAGCAAGGTAGTGAGATGCTCTCCTTTAGTAGAGGACATTCTCGAGTCCTCTCTCTCTAGGTCTCGCAAGGGAAAGAAGATGGAAAAGTTTGGTAAATGGATCAAGGCCATTTTCACTACTTGTACCTATGCAGCGAGGACTGCCTATGAGGACCGATTAGAGAACCGTAAGGCGAATTGGGAGGCTAGAGAGCATGCAGGGCTACCACCCCTTCCTCGAGTTGAATCACCACTGAGGTTTGATGACCTCCCTAGTCTCTCCAACATGGTTTCAGAGGATACTGAGGAGGAGGAGCAGCAGGAAGAGGACCATCTAGAGCTTGATCCTCACACATCCTTGGGTTCAACCTTAGCGTCCTTCTGGAGGAGCACCAGATGCACTCACCATACTTCGACCACCCATCGCCAAGGGAGGGCGGTGGTGTCCTCCGATGATGATGGTGGTGAGGGGGGCTGTTGCAGGTGGTGGGCTGCTAGTGGTGAGGATATCGACTAGGATGACATACAAGAAGATGAGATGTGAGTTCATTGACATTTCTTCTTTTCTTCTCTTTTTGGTGCTTTACGCCAAAGGGGGAGAAAATTAGAGGGGTCAACAACCTTTCAACGCCATGGAGTGGTTGCTGCAGTAGGAGGCTCATGTTTTATCCATTGAGAAGTAGTCTTCGCTAGGTTGTGAGTTTGAGAGAAGCTCAAAACTCTAATTTGTATAATAGTGCTACCTTTGTACTCTATATGTGTATGGATATGGACATGTATTACTTTCATGCTGTAGCTTGTGATATATCTATGCTAGAATGCTTGTCATTTTATATATTACATGTTGTGTGGTTTTTAATTAAACCTATGCTATTGCAGCCAGTGCGGCAGCGCCGCACCCACGACCAGCAGTAGTGAAGACATAGAAGTAGAACAAACATCTATATGTGAAGAACATGGTATAGTGAAAGTGCAATCAAACCCTAATTGTGGGTTTTGGTGATGATGACCATGCAATTAGAGAACTAATAAGATTTATCGTGGTGGCAAGCAGGGAATCTATATTCGAGGATGTTATACGAAAAGGAGGAGCCCCGAATTACAAATGTTGAAGGCTTCAAACTCAAAGGAGGTTTAAATTCTTTTATATTTCAAATTTTAGTATAGGAAAAGCCATACTATAAAGGGGGACACAATGCTTAAGCTAATATGTGCTACCAAATACTCAATGTATCACATACATCCTTAGTTTTACAGCCAAGACAGCCAGCACTTTCACTCTTACCCTTGCTGTCTTGCCTGGTGCAGCAGTGCCATACCTAGAGAGAGGCACTGCCGCAGAGCGGCACTATAGCGACTTAATTGACCATTGGGGACCGGGGTGTATTTATACCTTTCCCTTTCCTCCCTAATGTCTCTTCTACTCTCTCCAACCGTTTAGTTCGTGAGAAAATAGAAAGGTGCTCATCTCTCTCTCCTCCATTGGTGACCATGAGCTCCCAAGCTTATCCATTGATTTCCCCACCAATCCTTGAGAGAAAAAGGTGCCAAACTCGATTAGAGAGCAGATCCACTGATTCTCAAACTCTAAAGACCACTTGGTTCACTTTTTGGCCGGTGGTTGTGTTTGTTACTCTTGGAGCTTGGCTCCTAGCTGGCTAGAGCATCACCCGTGGAGCTTGCCAACTTGTGTGGCAGCTCCAGGAGGTTTGTAACCAACTCTTAAACCTAGTAAACTCACCCCTCATCTCAAGAGTTAAGTTTCTTGACTTGAGAAAGAGGAAGGGTTGGAAAGCCCTAAGCCTTAGTGGCTAACCTCAACAACGTGGACTTAGGCAAGCCTTAGTGGCAAGCTAAACCATGGGATAAATCATTGTGTCACCTTAAGCTTGATTTACTTCACTTGTATTTCATATTGTTATTGAGGTGATTTCTATAGTTTGTGGTCGATCTACTTGTGTGTGGTGTTCCTACCACTTCTAGCTCTTGATCTATGAATTCCCTACCTGCAGGAAGCTAAGGAATTTGTCCGATCTAAGTTTCCATTCACTGATTTTGAACTATGACTCGAAGTTATCTGCAGGTGCGGTAGTGCTGCTATCCGGTAGTGCTACGAGGTCAATGCGGTAGTGCCATGGGTGAAATTTGACATCTGCTTGAGTTTTGTTTTAATAGGCCTATTCACTCCCCTTCTAGGCTAACCTAAGATCCTACACATAGATAATAAATCATCACAAGAGGTAGATACATGCCATATGCCTAGGGGTGGTAGGGGCTGGTATATATAGCCCAAAGAATCCAACATGAGCCCTTGGATCCAACTGAGTTAAAGGACGGCGTAGATGCAACCTAAGAGGCGGTGGAGAACCGACATTGCGACGCGGAGGCTAACAAGTGGGCCCAGGGGATAGGCGACCTATAGACGGGGCCGGGCGGACCCACTGGTAGCCTCTCGCCCTCTGCTTTGGTGTGGAGTCCTCTCGAGTCTTCTGAAACCTTTTAGTGTACATTTTGCTGCGGATAAGAGCAATTAAATCTGACATGTAGGTCCACCTTGTCAGTTTTCTGGATAAACCCTGTAGAAAATATAGATTCACCAAAACTCATGAAATTTGTTAGTTTAAACCTCTAAACTTTTGTTGGTGATTATATTTATGCCCTTATGCATGTTATATTGACGGTTTATAATGGTTGTTAACTACCATCAACATGCTTCTCATTGCCTTGCTTCTCCTTATTTGCTTGAGCCTTCTCCTCAAGCTTTTTTGGGCAACCCAAAGCTAGGTGAACCAATGTGTCACAACTATAACACCTTATGTGAGCAATCTTCTTCATCTTGTCTTCTTTGTTCTTGCCTACTTGCTTTGCATCTTGATTCATTCTTGGACGCATTGCTCTTTCTCCTGCTTTTCAACCCCTTCTTATTTTCTTCTTCTTTGTCATCAAATCACCACCATCTTCACAGTTGATCTTGATTTAAACTTGGAGCTTCTCTCCTTACTCAACTTGGAGCTACACAAACTAACTAATTATAAGAGTAACTATACAAGCACAATGTATAAAAAGTAAATATAAGCTTGTGTAAAGGGAATGTAAACCTGACACGATGATTTTTATCCCGAGGTTTACTTGGTTGCCACCAAGCTAGTCCCCGTTGAGACAAGTTCCAAGGTTTCCGCCGGTCCTCTTGCTAGTGGTGACCCGCAAGTCACGCTCTCCTACATGGAGTGATTACCACAAGCTCTAGCACTTGACACGGCTAGACCACTCATCGCCCTTCGCGTCTCGCTTTACTAGAGTTGCTCTTCGCGGCTCCCATGGGGTGAGCACAACACTCCTCACAATCTTCTCTATAGCACTGCACAAAGCTTCCTTGCTTGCTTCGACGGAGATCACACCACCAAGCCATCTAGGAGGTGGCAACCTCCAAGAGTAATAAGCACCACCGGCTTACAACTCGATCACCTAGTGCCACTCGATGCAATCACTCAATGCAATGCACTAGAAATCGCTCACTTTGCAATTGGATAGCACTCTTGCAAGCACAAGTGAGTTAGAGGGCTCTCAAACCAAGCATACATAAGGGCAACACATTCCCAAGGTGCTCAACCTCAGCCAAGCCCAAGCTCCACCTCTATTTATAGCCCCCAAGTCAAATAGAGCCGTTGGAGCCATGGAACACATTTCTGCACGGTCACTGGACAACAACGTGTGGGCACCAGACATAGGGTGGCGGTGCCCCAATGGTCGAATGGCAACGGCTATTTCAAACTAGCCGTTGTACAAGTGGGCACCGGACAAGGGGTGGCGGTGCACCAACATAGGAGTGGCGGTGCCCCCGCGGCACCCAAAACGAGTTTTTGCCCCTCTTTGGAAAAATATGGTGGTGCTAGGCACCGGACAGTCCGGTGACCATGGCGGTTCCCTCTTCAGCTCAAACTTGTTTTCCACCACTTCAATCTTGTAGAGCTACTAGTTAGCTTTCCAAAAAGTCCTAGATCATCGAAATCGAAGTTCGGAGCTAAAAGTTATGCCCAAAATATGAAAAGGGATCGCTGCAGCCCCTAGCACCGCCTGGGGGTGGCGGTGCCCTGTCCGGTGCACACCGGAAAGGGTGGTGCCACCCTCAACAATGGTTACAAGATGTCCACAAGTTAGGTTGCAACTTCTGACCCCCGGACAACCAAAACCTTGCCCTTTTCTTTGTCTTTTCAACTCCGAATTGATCCAAAACAACTTCAACACCTCCTCCTTTGCAAATGTACCAACACCACCAAGTGATCATCGTCTTGTGCATGTGTGTTAGCTTTTCACAAATATTTTCCCAAGGATTAGCCAATCAATTCACCATGCCACTCGATCTTAGCAAAGATGCAAAGTTAGATCACTCGAGTGGCACTAGATGACCGATATACAAACAAGTTTGCCCCTCTTAATAGTACGGCCATCTATCCTAAACCCGATCATAAACTTCTCTACACACCTATGACCGGTAAAATGAAATACCCTATAGGTTATACCTTTGCCTTGCGCATTTCATTCCATCTCCTCCATCGTTGATGAACACATGCACCAACACAATCAACAATGATATGATCCACTTCATATCATCACATGACCATATTGGTTCATCGATATTGACTTCACTTGCTCTTCACCGTTGCTTCGATCCATTGGCGCCAAGTCATCACTCAACTTGTCCTTCACACTTGCAACTGGTCTATCAAGCTAAGTCTTGTCTTGATCTTCTCCACCTTAGTCACATGACTCAATGTCATGTCTGATGCAATGAGCTCCTTCGTCACATGTGTGAGCTTTGCAACATATCCAAGCCAATGCACCTCCATAGCATGTGTTGCTCACACAAGTGTATATGTGGACTAATCACCTGTGTATCTCACATTGAAACACATTAGTCCACCTAGGTTATAACTCGATTACTAAAACCAAACTAGGGACCTTTTAGGTTCCCGGATAGTGATGCGCAAGTCCCATCCCACGGTGCGAGGCTCCTGATTCTGCAACACCGGGCATTTGGCGGCCCCGTGCGGCTCCTGGTGGGGATGTGAAAAAGACGACCTAGATGATCTTTTGGATGTGATCAGGCAAAAGCTCATGGAAGAACCTAAAAGAGAGGAGCAGAAGCTTGGATATGGATGTGGTCAACAGTTCATATGACATTGTAGAGGTGACATGGATGTGGTTGAAACTTCATAAGTATTGCATCCTCCATTTATATTTCTTGTAATCATACATTTTGCAATTCTTGTAATGCGAACTAAATAATGTTGCATAGGTCCTCCAATAGGGAAACAAATGAACCTACAACAGAATTGAGCATTGATGAGAGATCAGCCAAAAAACTAGAAATAACTACAGTTTATACTTTTAGATCATCCAAAGTAACAATATTGACATAACATGTAGTGGCACACATAGAAACTGAATTTTGTTGCAGTTCACTATGAACCAAGGGCATAAATGTCTTTGTACACTGGTCATAGATGTTTCACCATTTATAGATGGTAGAAGGTAAACCAATTTTCGAACACTCATGTCCTGACCAATTTTCCAGTGGCTTGCCCGATATCATTGAATCATTCAGTGACACACGGAATTTTCTCGAACAGCAAATGTTTGGAGACGAAGAGTCACGCCACAGCCACAAGAGACGAACGAACCTGCGGAGGTGACGCGTTTGGGCCAATGCAAACTACTGATAGTACAGTTCAGAGAAAGAGGGGATGGGTCCTAGTAGGATTCAGAGGCCCGGAGGCTCTGCCCCGCTCAACAAGCCACTCCAGGACCAGGCCTGATCCGAGGAACGCTTGATTGCAGGCCCACCTGAGTCTACTTATAGTTATTACTCCTACCTAGGCTACCACCACTCTTTCGATCGATTATCCATATGATCCCCACCCCCTTCCCCACGAGGGCACGGCGGCGGCCGTCCATCGATCCATCGAGGGAGCGGATCGGAGGCATGGATCAGGAACAACCACTACGGGAAATAGGGCTTTTGCCGAGGGCTAAAAATCGAGCACTTGGCAAAGATCTATTTTGCCGAGTGCCGCACTCGGCAAAGATATACACTCGACAAAGAAGGCTTTCCCGAGTGCCTGACACTTGGCAAAGGCCCTTTTTGCCGAGTGTCAGGCACTCGGCAAACTTTGGCGCTCGGCAAAAACGGCGTCAAGTAACGGCCGCCGCCTGCCGTCCAGGTTTGCCGAGTGCCAGCGGGTAGGCACTCGGCAAACCACTTCTTTGCCGAGTGCCAGACCCTGACGCTCGGCAAAGATTTTTTTCTTTTAAAAAAAAAAATCTAAACCCTAAAGCATAAACCACACATTTTTTAAAAAAAAATTACCCCTTTGCCGAGTGCCGGGAGGAGAGGCACTCGGCAAACATTTAAAAAAAACTGGCATGCTCTTTGCCGAGCGTCATCTATTGACACTCGGCAAAGGGAACACTTTGCCGAGTGCCTACCATCTGACATTCGGCAAAGAGCATGTTTGCCGAGTGTCAAAAGATGACACTCGGCAAACCAATTTTTTTTTGTATTTTGACCTTCAAACTTTTTCTGTAGTCCTCTTACAGTACTTGGTACTCCATGTCGAAATTTGGTATATTTTCCGAACTGTTTACTATATTTATTTAATTTATTTTATTTAATTGAATTTCTTCGGAAAATACAAATTTAAACTACACGTGCATCGAATAATGGAATTTAATGATTCAAAAAATGATATTCATGGTATTGAGTGTAGTGTGAGGCCGTATCCAGGAACAGACCCGAAATTTCGAACATCTTGTTCATGAAACATGCCCACGAACTTGTGGACGAATTGTTTTTCAATTCTATAAAATGCAAACGAAGTCCAGAAATCATGAAACTTGTCGGGATGTCATGATATCATATGTGGAGGATGTGATAAAAATTTGAGAAGGTTTGGTGCAAGTTATCACGTACGATGCTTACAAACCAGGACATCTTCACATGTGATATCAGATCCGAGCACGGAGCATGAGTGAAGGCTCGGCCATACGGCCACGGCCAAGCGCTTCACAACAACGGGTCGACGCACTCGAGGTTATTCCTGTTTTACTCATCGTACATTGATCTTTACACACCTTAATTAGTTTTGCATTGCTGAAACATTGGAGTCAAATATTGCAGGCCCGGCTAGAAGAAGAAGCAAGGCAACGTCAGGACCTGGCGGCCCAGCTGCAGTCCGACCGAGCCGCGCGAGAGGCCCAGACGCAGAGGATGGCGGAAATGATGCAGTTTATGCAGACATTTGGGCAACATACGGGTCTAGCTGTGTCACCTGGGCTGTTCGCTCCACCTCCGACTCCTGCAGTTACAGCTACTCCTGTGAGTTTTCGCTTGTGCTTTGCTTGTATGATCTAGATTAGCTATCCAAGTAATCTTGTCTAACGCATGCAATCTTTTCTCCTTTGTGCAGCCTCAGTCGGAGGGTTCAAATAATCCAGCTCATACGCCTCCGACTTATCCAGCTTTTCCTTCACCAGGCACTCAGTTTCCACCTTTCTGATGAGTAGCATTAGTTGTATTTGCATTTGTTGTTCACTTCGTGATGGATTTCTGATATACTTGTCATGCACTAGTGGTATATTTGAATAACTATGATATTTGCGATATATGTTTGGATTGATGTATGTGATATATGCGATGGATGTGATATATGCGATGGATGTGATAAATATGTGATGTATGTTTGGATGGATGTGAGATATATGTGATAATTTGTGTTTGTCGTGATGGAATGTAAAAAATAATTTGTATTTTTGGTTAGTCACTGTACTCAGCAAAGCTGGAAAAAGTAGCAACCAGTTTCCCAGCTTTGCCGAGTGCCATGATCATAGCATTCGGCAAAGATTTTTTTAAAAAGAATTTTAAAAACTTCGCCGAGGGCCACCCGTCCGGCGCTCGGCAAAGAAATTTTAAAAATAAAAAAATAAAAAACTTTGCCGAGTGCCATTCCGGTTGGCGCTCAGCAAAGAAAGAATTTTAAAAAAATAAAAATAAAAAACTTTGCCGAGTGCCGTCCCGGGCAGCGCTCGGCAAAGAATTAAAAAAAATGAAAATTTTGCCGAGTGCCGTCCGGGTTGGCACTCGGCAAAGCCGCCCTCACCGTTTCCTCCTGCACCGTGACGGCTCGGTTTCTTTGCCGAGTGTTGTCTCGGCACTCGACAAAAGCTTTGCCGGGTGCTCGACAAATGGCACTCGGCAAAGGCTGTTTTGCTGGTCATTTTTTTCCTGAGTGGTCTTTGTCGAGTGCGACACTCGGTAAAGTCTTTGCCGAGTGTATTTGGGGCTTTGCCGAGTGCCGCACACACTCGACAAAGCGCCTGAATCCAATAGTGAACCAGCAGCTGGCGACGCGGCGAACCGAGGCCACCGGAACGAGGCATTGGAGGCCGCCTTGGTCGCCTGCAGCCAAGATGATGAGGCGTCGGAAGACGTGAAGGCCCAGGGTTTAGGCGAGTTCAACGACTTCGTCACGGCGGCGGCGAGCACCGCCACGGCTGTGGCCGGCGCGCGTTCTGAGGATCAGCTGCCGCGACAAGGGTCTGGGAACTCCGGGCCCCGCAGCGGCAGGGCGCGCACCGGAGCCCGCGCGCGTCCGCCAACATGAAGGGGCGGGACAAGCGGCCAGCAGGTCCCTCTTTGAGGGCTTCAGCGACGACGAGGATGTGAAGGCGAGGGATATGCGCGAGTTCGACAGCTTCTTACTGGTCTCCAGCAGCATCCCTCTCCCTCCTCGACGGAGGGCGGCGAGGTGGCGCCAGCGCCAGCATCTCATCTGGATCTTGAGCTCAGACTGTGAACTTACCTTGCATGGCGAGACTCAAGATCCACAACCGTACCGGTGATACAACTCTTGTCGACGACCTTATGCAATATGAATCTTTTGAAACAGAACTATTACACTATATCGAATGAAGTGTTAAGCCAATAAATAAGTTGCTCAAGCTTTGTAACTTACAGTGTGCTGCATGTTCTTATTCATTTGCCGGATTAACAGTTGATTATTAGAATCCAAAATAGCTTCTGCAGAACGTGTTTGCTTTGACACTCGAGAGTACCCAACCGCAACTCCATCTTAATTTGTTTGGAGGACCACGTTTCATCTGGTCGACTTGAGACTCGTAGGTCTATATAGCATTCTCAGTAGACAGTAGCACAGAAATGTTAACCTTGCTGCCTGCCAGATAGTAGCTCAGCAATATTGTTGGTCTCTCATCTTGGGATATCAGTAGTCAAGTCGCGGTTGCCGTCGGCATCCGCTCGTTAATCATTTCTGTGTACCTTAGTACTCCCACCGTACCTCAGAGACCAGCGTCTAGAGAAGGCATCAAAGTTCCCAACTCCTTGGTACTTTCACTAGACATTAGAGCAATCCTAGGCGGCACATTATTATAAACTATATGTTGGATGTTGCTTAGACTGTATGTTGGATGTAGACTTACGTTGCCCCCTGAATCAATTAAAAATGAAGTCCGAAATTCTTGTTGTGTTTGTTTATGTATTCCTTACCGACCATTCTTCATGTCTAGGTTTTGGTTATTTATTACAATTGTCATCTAGACAAGCACCTCATTGTACATACATGCATTCAGTTTTTTTCTTATATGACATGATATGCTTGTTTCTTTTCTATTTGTTGAGGGTTGAATAAATTCACTAGAAAGTTCACAGTTTCTCTTTTCTTGTACTAGTTTTAAACTGAACTTTGGCAAGCATATCTTTCAATCTGAATCATTACCCTTAATTTTTTTGAACTGTCACCGGGGGAGAGCATCCCACGTGAATAGGATTGATTATCATCAACAGCCTCGTTTTTAGGGAACGAAGCAAAAACCCTGTCGTCCAGTTAATATTTTGGAAAACCGGACTAAAACCTATACAGGAGCCCCAGCACAAGGGCTAGACTGTGGCATATCCACTAATAAGAAAAACAACGACACGCCCCAGCACAAGGACGAACTGTGGCACAACCATAGATACACCAAAAAGAGAGAAGAAGAGAGCAACACCAAGGCACACAAACTCTTCAACGATGCCTCCAGGGAGGTGAATGATGTCGCAACGTAACCATTGTTAGCCATGCAGGAAGAGGTGACTCCGTCGGCGCTTGGCAAGGCTTACGCCTGATCCTTGTGCCGAGGTGTTGAGTGGGTCAATCCAGGAGATGGCGGCAAGAGGTTCTTCAATGATGCCTTCAAGAAGGAGATCCTCGTCACTGGCTCAGACTAATCCGGTTGAGCTTTCGTCTCGTTGATCCGCCTAAAACGGAGGGAGGCGCAAACCGGAGGATGGAGGGTGCCGGCCGCCGCCACACCGCGCGGAGCCATTCCCAGACTCGCCCGCTACAGTGGGAGGCGCGCACTGGCTATCATCCACGCCTGGACGAAGGGGGATGGGTGCTTGCCAGCCGCCGCCACACCGCGCAGATTCATTTTCGGACTCGCCGATGATGGTGGGAGGTGCGCACCGATCAACATGTGTTGGCCGCCGCCACACCGTGCGGAGCCATTCCCGGACTCGCTCATGATGGTGGGAGGCGCGCAGCGGCAAGACGGCCATGGGCACGTAGCCCCACCGCCGGCAAGCTCGCGGCCAAACTGAGTGCACCACATCAGTGCTGCCCCTGCAAAACGAGAGCGAAGTAGAAAGTGGGCACGTTACCCCACCGCCAGCACGCCCGCGGCCAAATTGCGCACCCCACTCCCCAGCAGGGCGAACCCCGGATCTGACCGCCGGCGCTACAAGCCCGCGCCCACAAGTGGCGCCAGCTTGCACCCCACGCGGAACCGGGCGAGGCTGTAACTAGCTAGCCAGCCGACCCTAGCTAGACAAATCCGGCCTCCGAGAGCAGGCTAAGGATGGGCGTGACTGGCCACACTAGCATGGTCGTGGCCGCTCCGATCACCACGGCCAGCCACGGCCGTAGGTCCAGGACCGTCCGCCCGGCCAGCCACAGCCACCGGTCCCCGACCGAGGCGGGTTGGCGGGAGAGGAGGGCGGATCCAGAGGCGGTTGTGGCAGATCCGGGCCCCGGACGGCCGGATCCGTGCGCCCGGCTAGCCATGGTCGCCGGTCCCCGGCCGAGGCGGGTAGGCGGGAGAGGATGGGGGATCCGGAGGTGATTGTGGCAGATCTAGGCCCCGGATGGCCGACGCTTACCGTCGACCTCCCGGAGACACCAGTGATGAAGGGGAAGGAAGGGAGGAGGTAGAGGAGACCATGAGGGAGCAGGAGGGTGGGGTTGCTGTGAACGGGGGCCCAGTTTTTGGGTCTATCGCGGGCCGCGGAGGGCGACGGTGGCGGCCCAAGGGGTGGTGCTATGGGAGGTGGGGCGGCGGCACCGGCGAACGCCCACCGAGTCACCCTAGGGGAGCTAGGGGGAAGCGCGTATCCCTAGAGTCATTACCTCTAAATTTTGTAGTGACTTTTGTTCCTTTCTTCTTTGGGATATAGTGGTTTGGAGCCGGAGAATTTGAGTTTTGGTGCACTTTGTTGTACGAGTAGGCCACCTTGTTTTGGTTCCTTTCTTCTCTCTTTATTTTCTTATACAACCATCAATCTTCTTCTACTTCTTAACGTGTTCATCATCTTGTTCTTGTTCACTATAATCCTCCTCAGCTTATCATTCTTAAAATAACAAGTGACAGCATCAACAAGCTAAGCAACTCTCCTTTTCCTCGCAAAACCTTCCTTGTTACACACAAATTGCACCTTTGGCATCTCTCTTATTTCGTTCTTAGAGCAGAAAGCACACATTTTGCTCCTATTCTCAGATTGTAGACACATTTGATCCCTTGATCATTTAATTTACAAGGTTAAATCTCTGTCTTTGTATTTATCATGGTCACAGTTATTTGTGGGCGGAGGTCAGTGGTGTCTATTCATTGGATTTCCTACGGTCGTACCTTCCACTAGAATTACTGTTACAACCCTCCATGGACATTAAAATCCTCTTATTTCTTGTTCGATTGATCACTGATAGCTTCGGTCACTAGTGCACATATGGGTAGCAGTCCCGGTTGACAAACCTCCTCTAATCTCGGTTTTCGAACCGGGATTGCCAATCTGGGACTAAAGGTCGGTCCTTTAGTCCCGATTGATTGGTTATACCAATCGGGACTAAAGGGGCTCCAGGCCGACGCCCGAGGGCGCGCACCTCCGGTCCCAGTTGGTATAACCAACTGGGCTGAGACTGAATATCACTTTTTTCTTTTGTTTTCTTTTCTTTTACGGTTTCTTTCCATTCAATTTGTTTCCGTTTCAAATAGTTTTTGTACACGTATTATATGCTATACTATTGAATGTCATCCACAAATAAGAATGAAACTAATTAAGTAGGAGCTTATATATCACGATGATCATCTCCATTCATCAAGTTCATACAAACCATAATAATTTAAAACAAGTCATTACAAACTAGATGTGTCCAAGTACACCCCCAAAGTTCAATTACACACCAAGTTTATGCAAGCACAAGTAGATCACCGCAAAGTTTGACTACATTGTATTATGTACTCAGCGAAATGTAAGTCACCGATTTTGTATCCACAAATATTATTGACGTAGAGCAACGCATTAAATAGTGCACTCTCCCTTGCTTCAAAAGTACGAGCACAGAGTCTACTAATGACAGTAAGCGGCGGTCGAGAAGTCGGTGGGTCAGATGATCCCCTCTTAGTCATAATCAGCTTTTCCTGAAATCCTTCCATAGTGAGGGTTGGCCATTCATCGACATATTTCCAATCAAAACCCAATGCATACATTGTCTTGTTTAGAATGGCTTCAAAGCTGCAACCTGCATAGGTTAAGTCATAGTCCTCAACCTGTAATTGTTGGCACAAAAAAGGATATGAGAACAAAGCTTTCGAATAACAACAAATCTGAATATAAGCTATGAGTTCGACTTCAACTGTACCACATCATTTCGGTTGTTTCGAGCAATCCTTGCATAGAAGCCCGCAACATCATGATACAAGCCCGCATCTATTGCTTGTCTCGCCATGGAGGATAGTGTAGGCAGGGTGTACCCAATATTCGCAAGCTTATTCAAACATGATTTGATAGTATATTTAATTGCAATATTCTTCTCAGGTGCCTTTACTCCCACCTCTGAGATTTATACAACACCTCTACCCCTCATAGCGGCGATGGAAAAGCCAATTCGAGATTGGACCAACCGACCATTAATTACATCAAAGCTCTCAACATCCACTCCCTCAACCATAAAATATGAAAGTGTCTCTTTAAGCCAAATGATTGGGTCAATTACCTACGGTATATTAAAGAAAAAACACACACACACACACACATATATATACATACAGAAAAATATATTGCGTACAAGCGTATTTATGACATATTAATATATTAAAACATATATTGTTGCTTACTATGCTAGGATGATTGAACGGTACAGCCGACAAACTTGGTTCGAATCCCCAAGCAATACAATAGCCCCAACTCGGGACAATCGATTCAGAGAGACGTCCAGCCATCTCTTCTCACTAAAGTTAATGTATAAAAATTCATATCACTGGAGTCAATATATGAATTCATACACCAAAATTCATATATTCATAAGAATTTCTCTCTATATATATATACAAAATATCAAAATTCAAATATATCAATGAAGTCAATATTTTTCATATACCAAAATGCATATCACACACAAGTCAAATTAGATCAAAATATATCACTAATTAAAACAATTACAAGTTAAATTAGATCGAATACAAATAGCTAGCCAAGCAAATTAGCTTAAGTTAGGGTTGTGCTCGGTTTCACACAGCACAGGTAGGGATGAGGCGAGGCGAACCTGATGGCAGCAGCAAGCGAGGGCGAGGCCAGAGACGATCGAGAGTCGAGGCCGGAGATGAAGGCCCCGGTGGAGACGATGTCAAGGCCGGAGGCGCTGGTGGAGACGAGGACGAGGCCGGCCGCCGGAGCCGAGGACGAGGACGAGGCCGGCCGCCGGAGCCGAGGACGAGGACGAGGGTGAGGCCGGCCGCCGGAGACGAGGATGAGCGCGCCGCCGGAGCCGAGGACGAGGGCGAGGTTCGCCGGCGCCGGAGACGAGGATGAGGGCGCCGCCGCGCGCCAGGGAGAGAGGACGAGGACGAGGCCAGTCGGAGCGAGATGAGGGCGAGGCCGCGCGTGTCAGAGCAGAGGACGAGGGCGAGGCCGGCCGCCGGAGACGAGGACGAGGGCGACACCGCGCGCGCTGGGGAGAGAGGACGAGGGCGAGGCCGCGCGCGCCGGAGCCGAGGATGAGGGCGAGGTCGGACGGGCGAACAGCGTGGTGGCAAGCAACGGGGTGTTGGATCTGGACGCATGAGAGATCTCTCTGGTGGTAGTGATTGAAAGGAGAAAGAGGAGAGAAGCGACGAGTATATGGTGTTAGACCTTTTAGTCCCGGGTTAGGCTACCAACTGGGACTAAAAAGCCTCTACTCCCAGTTGGAGACCTAACCCGGGACTAAAGGTTGCCCAGGACTAGAGGTCTTTCAATACCGGTTGGTGGCCCAACCTGGAACTAAAGCCAAATTTTGGTGCGCGCCGAAACTGCTGCCTACCCGACAAGTTGGTGTGGCATGAGATGAAGGTTGTGAGAACTTGCAAGGTAAACATGATGCAGATTACTGATCTTGTTGAATCTAAGTCTGTTATTGGAGATTGGTTCCTTGTTTTTCTTGTCTAGATTAATGGTCAGACATAATTGCTGCAAGCTGGCTGGCTGCCACTAAATTCCATATCCTTCACGATTAAAAATTTTGTTTAGTTCATTTAATGCCACTGCCTTGCAGGTCTTATAAAATTTAAGGCTCTAAATTTAGGGTTCAACCACATTACAGATGCGTGTTTAATTCATTTAAAAGGTAAGTTTTATCCATTCATTATCTTTATATTGGTTCACCATAGGATTTATTATCTAAGAAACAACTATGTTGCATATTCCGTTGAAAAAACATTTTGATATAGTCTTCCGTAGAACCTAATCACTATGTCTAAGAAAAATAATCAGATATTTTCCCAGTGGCTCATCTCCTTGTCCTTCCTCCAGCGCCCTGGCCCCTCTTCTCCTTCTCCCTCCCCTCCCTTCTTGCTCTCCATGGTGCTCCAGCAGGTGGGGTGGGGACTTGGGCCTCCCTGCTGGATCAGCCCATGTCTTTTCCTAACAAATGGGTACTGTTTCTTTCATGATGCAAGCCTGGAATGGCGTCTTCAGGGAGGGTATTGCACACTGTCCTAAAATTGTGTGCAGCACTATAAGCACAACATTTACTGGAACCGTGGAAACCCACACTTCTTGTATTGCCTTCTAAAAGTGCATCATAATTATGGTGTCCCTTAGTATTGATTCGTGCGTAATGAGAAAACTGCTTTCTAGTTCTTTTCTGATGCCCAATGTTCCTTTCAGATTTGATCAGCTTGGAGTGCTTGAACTTGGACTCATGTAAGATTGGTGATGAGGGTTTATTTCACCTGAAAGGTGAGGGTTCAATGCATTGGTAAGATTACAGTGGCAATTATCATTTTCTCCTTGTTTGCCTGGGGCTTTGTTAAGAAAAATGTTAAGACAAAAACCACTGAATAAACTGTTGCTGTTTAACTCTCTTTTGTGCTTATTAACCATTTCTCTCTGCTGAATCCTAAATGTGTTTTCTTTTTCACTATTATACTATAATCTTTTTTTTTGTTGCTGCCTCAAAGCATCTTTTAATCTATCTTTGCATCTTGATGTGCTATAGGCCTCATGCAGCTAAAAAGCCTGGAGCTTTCAGACACTGAAGTTGGGAGCAATGGACTTCGTCATCTCTCTGTTTTGTTTAAAATGCCTGCACAAATGCTAGTATTATTGGTAATTGATTTTTTTTCTCTTGTTAATCCATACCGTTGGACCAGTTCAGATTGTGCAACCACTTGTTTATTTAGCATGTGTTTGGTTTGAGGAATGGGTGGGTCTGTCATTTTCTCCCACACTTTTTTTGTTTGGTTTATTCTGGAATATAATGGGCTGATTCTCCACCACCTCATCCCTCAAACTAATAGTTTGTATAAGCATGAGGAATGGGTGATTCCACTACAATTCATGGGATGAACTCATGATGCACCACCTAATATAGAGTATGATGGCTGCCAAACTAAACAGCTCCCTGGCATTGTTGCTACAGCCTTCGATGAAATCAACATGTTCTCTCAATAGATGTTCCTTATTCATACACTTATTGCCAATTCCCTATTTTAAATTGTTATTACACTAGGGTGGACCGTGATACTAGGATGTTTTAAATTATTACAAATATATCGTAGTTCACATTGTCTTAAAGAAAGTTCTTAATTTTTCTATTTCTGCCACTCTACGTAATTTGCAGAGCATCAATCTCTCTTTTACATTGGTTACTGACATTGTTTTGAAGATCTCTGGCTTGAGCTCAATGAAGCCTCTTAATCTTGGCAATCGCCAAATCACAGATACTGATTTAGCATCTCTTGCAAGTACGCTTCTCATATTAGTTGGATATATTGTGACTGTTGTTTAAACACAAGCATATTATCACTTATAACTGTAATGTTTGTGTCATTTCTCTGATTAGCTTATTGTCACTTCTGGTGTTTTGTTTTACGTGTAAATTGTATCGTAGCTGGGTTTTCCAGTGTCGATAGGCAATATTTTGCACAGTAAGTTATATCATGGCAATATTAAGATCATTTGGTCAGTGCATGTCTCACAGGATTGACACACCATGACCTATTTGGAGCTCGCATAGTTGATTCTGGCATGAACTGCTTCAAATGTAAGTATGCATACTGTCGGGTATCGATACTAGGGATACCCAAAGTAAGGAAGTTAGCGCCTACGCTGACTTTCCCGAATGGGGCAAGACGAATTAAAAAGTCTCGCCCGACCCCAAGGCTACGGGCTCCGCCTTGCCCGACCTCGAGGCTGCGGGGGTCTCACCCAAGGCCGCGGGCTCCGTCTCGCCCAACCTCGAGACCGCGGGCTTCGTCTCGCCTAACCTCGAGGCCGCGGGCTCCGTCTCGCCCGACCCTTGGCTGCGGGCTCCGTCTCGCCCGACCCTAGGCCACGGGTTCAGTCTCGCCCGACCTCGAGGCCGCGGGCTCCGTATCGCCCGACCTCGAGGCCGCAGTCTCTGTCTCGCCCGACCCCCTAGGCCACGGGCTTCGTCTCGCCCGACCCCGAGGCCGCGGGCTCCGTCTCGCCCGACCCCTCGGGTGCGGGCTCCGTCTCGTCCAACAGGGACCCATACCGCCGTCAACCACTCCAGGTCCAAGCGTATGGGCCTGGGTCAAAACCGTGACTAGGGAAGAGACTGGCACGTCTCGATGTAACCCGCAGCCATGACGGGCCATACCTAAGGATTCACATCAAGAACAGCGTCGGGCGTGCCGGTGCTGTTCTGTCTAACCCTCGTACGAACGCTGACAGGCGCGTCAGTTCACCACGACATCCGCTTGGACGGAATGGAACGCCATGACCGACAAATGACGCATAGGGTCGCGACGTGGAGCCATCCCTGTCGACATCTACAGGATCGGCAGGACCCGCATGAAGGAGTAGAAGGACCCGACGATCCTGGAAGCCTTCTGCTCCCTCTTGTTCTTCTCCTTTTCCTCTGCTGTAACCCGCGTTTTCCCTTCACCTATAAAAGGGGAAGCAGGGCGCCCCATGAAAGGAGAATCCAGATCCGCACGAGATTGAACCACGAGATAAAACACAAGAGCACGACATGAACACACGACTGAGGAGCGATCGAGCTCTCAGCACCCGTTCACTCCTTCCATCAGAGACTTGGGATCCTTTCCCTCTCTTGCTTGTTTATAACCCCTACTGTAAACCAAGTGTCAGTAACATGAGCAACAGCAAATTGGACGTAGGGACGTTCCGCCCGAACCAGTATAAACCCTTATGTCCTCCAAGCACACCATCCGAGCTAGTTGACGCGACAGTTAGGGGCTTTTTGCGCGTCTCGATGTCCACATCAGGCCTCGGATGGCTAGTCACGGCGTCAGCTGGGTCCTAGGCATGCACGTGCGCTTCAGGAACATGTGAAAGCTCTAGTTTGGTTTTGGTGAATTGATGAAACCCTAAGTGCTAACCTAGTTTATCAAGTGATCATGAGATAGGTAGCACATTCCAAGTGGTGAAGCAAATGAAGATTATGACATGATGATGGTGATGCCATGGTGATGATCAAGTGCTTGGACTTGAAAAGAAGAAAGAGAAAAACAAAAGGCTCAAGGCAAAGGTATAAATTGTAGGAGCCATTTTGTTTTGGTAATCGAGATACTTAGTGAGTGTGATCACATTTAGGATCGATAGTCGTACTATAAAGAGAGGTGAAACTCATATTAGAATGCGGTTATCAAAGTGCCACTAGATGCTCTAACTCATTGCATATGCATTTAGGATCTAGTGGAGTGCTAACACCCTTGAAAATGTTTGTGAAAATATGCTAACACATGTGCACAAGGTGATACATTTGGTGGTTGGCACATTTGAGCAGAGGTTAGGAACTTCACCGGTGGAGTGTCCGATAGTGCCACTGGCGCCCTAGACAGAAAAGACGGAGGTCACTGTAAGTGACTGGACGCTGGCCTCGGTTGGACCGGCGCGTCCGGTCGATAGAAGCTACAAAGACACTGGCGTCGGTCTCTGACCGGACGCTGGGTCACTTAGTGACCGGACGCTGGAGAGGTGCGTCCGGTCCTGCTGATGTGGCAGTGCACAAAAGAGTCATCGTGTGATCGGACGCTGGGTGAGTCCGGTCGAGCATGACCAGATGCGTCCGGTCGTGAAAAGTCGTCTCTGGATGCTTACTGGAAACGACCGAACACTTGGGCTCAGCGTCCAGTCACTTTGAGCTGCTGCGTTCGGTCGTCACTTTACCGTTGAGATTGGGCGATCAACATTTGAAGAGAGGGGACACGTGGCACGCATCGCGTGACTGAACGCTGAGGTCCAGCGTCCGGTCAATAGGACCGGAGCGTCCGGTCACCCCGTGTTGTGCTCAGTGAAGGGGTACAACGGCTCTATTTCGTGGGGGCTTCTATTTAAGTCCCATGGCCGGCTCAAGCTCACTCTCTTGGCCATTTGCATTGACATAGCAACCTTGTGAGCTTAGCCAAAGCCCTCCCACTCATCTCCATCATAGATTCAACATCTTTGTGAGATTGGGAGAGGGTCTAAGTGCATTGCTTGAGTGTTTGCATCTAGAGGCACTTGGTGTTCGTGTTTTGCTGCGGGATTCGCTTGTTACTCTTGGTGGTTGCCGCCACCTAGACAGCTTGGAGTAGCGAGGATCGTCGAGCGGAGGTTAGTGATTGTCTCTAGCTCCGATCATGGTGATTGTGAGGGGTTCTTGACCTTTCCCCGGTGGAGAGCCAAAAGGTACTCTAGTAGATTGCTCGTGGCTTGTGTGATCCTCATCTTATGTTGATTGTGCGGTACCCTATTGAGGGTTTGGCGTGTGATGCCAATTAGCGCGTGAACCTCCAAGTGAGTGAATCGCCACAGCGAGGAGTAGCTTGTCGGTAAGTAAGTGAACCTTGGTAAAAAATCATTGTGTTCATCATTTGATTCTGAGGTGATTGGTCTTCATTGATATTTATTCTTGTGATTGATTGGTTCACTCCTTGACAAGGCGGTATAACTATCTTTCTCACTCTTTTTACATTACCACAAACTAGTTATCAAGCTCTTTATTGTAGCTAGTTGTGAGAGCTTGTTAGTTTGGTTAGTGTGGCTCTTTAGTTAGCCTTTGAGAGCACACTAACTTAGCGTAGTGACATAGCTATTGTGTGGATAGAAACTATATCAACTAGAATTATGGTAGGTGGCTTGCATTTTGGTAGGCTAGTGCAACACTTGCTTCGCCTCATAATTGTCTAACCGATTTGCTAAGTGTTGTTGTAGAAATTTTTATTAGGCTATTCACCCCCTCTAGCCATTTAGGACCTTTCAACATGGACTTCATCATTACGATGGAGGGAGAATTGGCGTAGGTTCCCGCTGCCGTCCAACCTCTCCGCTCTGCTGGCCTCGACGCGATCGCCGAGGCGCTTGAGGAGCTGCAGCTATACGCACTGGAGACCCATGCCTCGGGAGCGACTAGCTCCTTGGCTTCAATTACAGCAGGCTAGAGGGCTAGCTCAGCGTCTTCCTAGGACCCTGACCGTCCTAGGAGGACCTGGGCCGCCTCACGTTCTCGTTCACCAATGTCATGACGCAGCTTGTCGGAGGAGAGCCGCTCTCCTCGGAATACCTCATCCAGAGCACCCCAATAGCGCTCCCGTTCGGTTTGCGTAACGACGCGGAGACCGTTGGCCACCTTGTGGCACAACGCATGCCCTTATCCCCTATGAACGATGAGTTTGTGGGGATGCCTGAATATGTCATGGAATCTTTCCACGACCTCCTTGACTCTGACTCCAGCAGGGGGAGCCATCACCCCTCGCATGAATGTTTCATGGTAGGTACCCTTGAGGGATATGTCGAAAGCATCCACGAGGGAGAGGCTACCCCAACAAACAACCTCGACGACAAGGTCGAGGGGGATGCAGGGGGGCCACCTCACCTGTGGGTAGAGCAGCTGAGGGCTCGGTACCAAGAGATCGAGGAAGCACGACTCACTACTACAAAAAGCATTTCTAGGGGCGGCTGGTAACCCTTTGTAGGGGCGGTTTGCCCAGCCGCCCCTACGTAAGGGTCTCTACAAATCATGCATTTGTAGGGGCGGTTCCTAGGCCGCCCCTACAAATTGATTTGTAGGGGCGGCTGGTGTTTCCAGCTACCCCTATAAATCTATTTGTAGGGGCGGCTCGTATTACTAGCCACCCCTACAAATAGATTTATAGGGGCGGCTTGTATTACCAGTCACCCCTACAAACAAGTATTTATAGGGGCGGTTCAATCTAGAACTGCCTCTACAGTACGTTTTCCTGCCAAAAAAATCAAATTTACAATTCAAAATCACGTTGCCGAACGTCCCATGACCAACGTTCCGAACCGCGTTCACGTTGCCGAACGCCCCACGACCAATATTCTGAACCGCGTTCGCGTTGCCGAACACCCCATGACCAGCGTTCTGAACCGCGTTCGCGTTGCCGAACGCCCCGCGACCAGTGTTCATGTTGCCGAATGCCCCGCGACCGCGACTACAAGCACAAGAGTATTCTATAAACTACAATTACAAGTTCAATTCACAAGAATATATACAATCCATCATTAAATATATAAATTCCATACATATTGTTATCAATGTCCTAGAGCTAGTCTTTCAGTCTCACAAAGGTGTTGGTACTGAGGATTTGTACCTAACTCAGACTCTCGATGATGGTAGGTGCCTCTGACGTGTACAATCTGATCCAATATGAAGTTACAAAGGTCGTCGACGAGCTCTAAGAGTTGGTCATCCTTGTATGGGTCTCTTTTCATTCCTTTCTTTTCTCTCCACTACAAGAGAACAAGTTTCAGTTTAGTATTTCATACCATTTACGAATTTTTTATACTACGGGTGAAGAGGTTCAAACTTACCCTTGTCTCCTGTAGGCACCGGTGTTAGTCATTATAGAACATATATAGTATCCACAATGTACACTCCCAGACTTATGATTGGGGCACTGTGTGTTTTGCATATGAAAATATTAAGTAATGCTTTTGACAGCCATGTAATGGAGTACTGAAGAAGTAAGTTACACTTACCGCACATAGTGTTTTTATAGCCAGCTTTTCCTTCCTTGCTGAATCATGCCTTCCATGATGATTAGTGACATAGATCGATTATTTCTTGAAAGGTACTCCTTCGACAGGAGATGTGCTCCTATCTCTGTTCGTCCCATCTGGATTCTTCTTTTCATAGACGACGCGTATGTTTTTCACCATTCTGTACACGTGTTCTCCGTTATGATGTCTCTCTAGAGGGGCTTTAATCTCCGAGGCGTTGTCATAAAATCTAAAGAATAATTTGCTGTGGTACTTATGACTTGTCTTTAAGAAGCGCCAGTTCCTTAGGTAAACTATCTTCTTGGATGCATCTAGGTACACCCATATAGTACCATCCAGGCAAACCAAGCATCCTGTCTTCTCTTTGATCTATCCAGATAAAGCAAACAGCGTGGGGTAATCATTGGTAGTAACAAATATTATTGCTCTACATATGAAGTCCTCCTTTTGGAATGCATCATACATCTGCTCCCCATGCCTCCATAGCCTCTCCATTTCTTGCATCAAAGGCTCGAGGAACACGCCTATATCAATGCCTGGTTGTTTAGGGCCAGATATAAGAATAGTGAGGAGAAGGTACTTTCTCTTCTGACATAACCATGTTGGGATGTTGTACATGGTCAAGATCACTAGCCATGTGCTGTGGTCGCTCATCCTCTCATTGAAGGGATTCATTCCATCGGTGCTCAAGCCAAACCGTACATTCCTTGGGTCGTCACTGAATTCTTTGTGCTTCTCATCAAACCTTTGCCACTGACTACAATCAGCCGGGTGTGCAATCTTATCATCATCCACCTTGTGCTCATCATCCCACCATGTCATGAGTGCGGCTTCTTTAGGGTTTAGGAAGATACGTCTCAAGCGGTCGATCACTAGCAGGTACCATGTTACCAAGGCAGGAATTCTTCTCTGCTTTGCATCGTTGCCTAATGGAGTGTCCTCTGGGGGCTGAGATTCTTGTACCACCTTTTTTGTACCCTTCTTATTCCTCTTTTTCCCTATGGAGGCTTTGTCCCCACCATAAAGGTCATTGTTCTTGTACTGGCTGGCCCCACACCAGGGACATTTATCCAGTGACTTGAACGTTTCACCACGAAAAAGTATATAGTGGTTGGGGCATGCATGGATTTTTTTCAACCCCCATTCTCAATGGACTTATGACCTTCTTCGCTTGGTATGTGTTGGTGGGAACTGAGTTTGGTTGTGGCAGCACCCATGACAGGAGATGCAATAGATCATTGAAACTACAGTCTGACCAGCCGTACTTAGCCTTCAGGATGAGCAGCTCAAGCACAAAATGTAGCAATGTCCAATGTGTCGGACAACCCTTTTCAACACCATACACAGTCTCCTTCGATGCTTTTGTCACCCTTTTCAAATTTTCTAAACCTTTTGGGCTATTTAGTAAAATCTCTGGTCCAAGGGCTCGAATCATGTCCTCCAAATCATCTTTATCCCTGACACGTGCTCCACCATCATTATTGGCACCACCTTCGTCGTTACCATCCCAACCACCAGCATCACCACCTTGTTCATTGCCAAACTCGAAATCCATTCATGCATCAAGCTCTGTTGAATATTGGGATAGGGATTCTATGGTTTCGTCGTCGTATTCCTCCTCATCCTCATCGTTAACAATAACTGTTTCACCATGATGAATCCACACTGTGTAGTCCTCAATAAATTCTTGCATAATCAAATGTGATTTGATGATAGTCACATCTGTCCATGCCATACGGTTCTTATAATCTTTACATGGGCAAATAATTGTATCCTTATTCTCTTTCAATGTCGTTGCAAGCTTCTTTGCAGCTTCAATAAATTTATCCACCTCTTCACGGAAACCTACCTTGAACCTTAACAAACCATACATCAAGTTCTTGTACTCCATCTTTTACAACAACAACAAAACAAACATTAAAGGACTACTTATTCAGATATATATAAAAATGAAACAAATTAATAATTACTTGAGAATAATTGTATATACTTCAGATATATATGAATATAAATCTAATATAATTACATGAAGCATACAAACACACCATGGTAAAGGAAAATTAATTAATGGCCCATTTATCCACAAATAATTAAAATACATATTTATTGATTACAATAAATAATTTCAAAGACAACAATTAGCAACAATTATACTTTACCCAATATCTTTCATACAAACCCTGGTCCAATTTCATCAAACATAAATTTACAAAAACAAAATTAATAAAAAAACCAAACCCTAGATCTAGATCCACATGCATATTAAACATCCATAAAACTAACTAATTGTTCACTAAAATCAAGAAACATGGACCAAATAAGGGTATGATGTTGTTCCCCTCCCTAATTTACCCTAGTACATTTAAAACTTAGGTCTAATTTGCTTCATAAGTAGCTCAAGCACCATAGAAGAGAGAGAAAAATAAATTTCTAATTACTCACTAACCAACCATTAAAACTTCAAAAAAAGTATGGAATAGCATTTTATTACCTTCTACAACCTCTTCACCAAAGGATTTGAGACTAAAACCTTCCCCCTTAGTAGAGCAAATTTTAGGAGATGCCCAAGGCCTCCTCACCTTTTTTCATGGGTTGGAGTGAGTGACCCGAGGAGGAAGAAAGTGCTGCATCTGTTTTATATGGGGGGCATTTGTAGGGGCGACTGGTGATTGAGCTGCCCCTATAAATTAGAGCTATAAATACGAGGCCATTTGTAGGGGCGGCTCAATCACCAGCAGCCTCTACAAATAACATTTCTAGGGGTGGCTGGTGATTGAGCCACCCCTACAAATCAGACCCCATTTGTAGGGGCGACTCATAACACCATCCACCCCTATTGTTCCATTTATAGGGGCGGCTGGTGTCTGGGTACCCGAGCATGCCACTGTAGGGGCGTCTCCATCACCAGCCGCCCCTACAAAAAAATCAAACCGTTGCTAAAAATCATTTTTTACGTAGTGACTCTAGCTCGAGCAGGAACACGCGGAGCTCAAGCGAGAGATCGAGTGCCATGGATACGGTGGGCACACGCGTGCCGTGGCTCATGACATGAACTGGAGGATCATCGAGGATGACGAAGCCCTACCACACTTCTCCCAGGCAAGCCAGAACATCGCTGCTACGGCAGCCTTGCTCCGGTGGCTTTTGGGGCCCATGACACCCGAGGACCATCGGGCCCATCGTGAGATTTGCATGTCACTCGAGTGTGCGGTGGCGCAGCAGGCCGAGAGCTCGCTGACCCGACGATGCGAGCTCGACGCCAGCCAACACACGCCCTCAAAGCGACCCGACAAAGATGTGTCAGTGCACCAGGCGTAGCAAGGCGGTAGGTCGCGCACCACGGTGAAAGCTCTAGTTTGGTTTTGGTAAATTGATGAAACCCTAAGTGCTAACCTAGTTTATCAAAGTGATTATGAGATAGGTGGCACATTCCAAGTGGTGAAGCAAATGAAGATCATGATATGATGATGGTGATGACATATGCTTGGACTTGGAATAGAAGAAAGAAAAACAAAAAGCTCAAGGCAAATGTGAAATTGATAGGAGCTTTTTTGGTTTAGTGATCGAGACACTTAGAGTGTGATCACATTTAGGATTGATAGCTGTACTATTAAGAGGGGTGAAACTCGTATCGAAATACGATTATCAAAGTGCCACTAGATGCTCCAACTCATTGCATATGCATTTAGGATCTAGTGGAGTGCTAACACCCTTGAAAATATTTGTGAAAATATGCTAACACACATGCACAAAGGTGATACACATTGTGTTTAGCACTTGGGAGCAAGGGTTCAAAACTTCACCGGCGGAGTGTCCGCCCATAGAGTGTGGACAATTTGATGATGCCACCGGCACCCTGTATAGAAAAGACAGGTTTTCACAGAGTGCACCGGACGCTGGCCTCAACAGGACCAGAGCGTCTGATCAGTGGAAGCAGTGAAGACGCTGGCATCAGTCTTCGGTCGAATGTTGGGTCACTTCATGACCGGACACTGATAGGGTGACTTCCTCCGCGCCAACAGAGACATCTTTGCATGGAGACCCTCGGACATGCCAGGCATTCCGAGAGAAGTCACCGAGCACACCTTGAAGATCAGGCCAGGCTTCAAGCCAGTGAAGCAGCGCCTGCATCGCTTCGACGAGGAGAAACACAGGGCAATCGGCAAAGAGATTAGGAAGCTTTTGGTGACCAGGTTCATCATGGAAGTATACCACCCCGAGTGGTTAGCCAATCCCATTCTTGTATGAAAAAAGAATAGGAAATGGAGAATATGTATTGACTACACAGGTCTCAACAAAGCATGTCCAAAGGATCTGTTTCCTTTGCCACACATAGACCAAGTAGTCGACTCGACCTTAGAGTGCGAAACTCTTTGCTTCCTTGATGTGTACTCTAGGTACCATCAAATCACGATGAAAGAGTCTGACCAGCTCGCGACATCTTTCATCACCCCGTTCGGATCATACTGCTACATCACAATGTCGTTTGGCCTGAAGAACGCGGGGGCTATGTACCAACACTACATGCTCAAGTGTTTCGGTGATCTCATCAGGCGGACCATTGAGGCCTACGTAGATGACATCGTGGTCAAGTCCAAACAGGTTGACTTGGTCATGGCCGACCTGGAGCAGACCTACATGAAACTCTAAGCAAACGACATTAAGCTCAACCCCAAGAAGTGCGTTTTTGGGGTCCCAAGGGGTATACTGCTGGGTTTTATCGTCTCTGAGCGTGGCATCGAAGCCAACCTAGAGAAGATCTTGGCCATCACAAGGATGGGCTCGATTCATAACATAAAGGGGGTACAGCAAGTTACAGGGTGCCTCACCGTGCTCAGCCGCTTTATCTCACGCCTCGGTGAACGAGGTCTCCCCCTCTATCAGCTTCTGAAAAAGGCCAATCATTTTGAGTGGATGCCCGAGGCCTAGGAGGCACTTGACAAGGTCAAGCAGCTCCTAATGAAGGTCCTGATCGTGGTACCTCCGACCTACGGAGAACCACTTTTGCTCTATGTAACACCTCAGGTGTTAGCCTTGCATAACTTGCATAACTTGACTTGCATAACATGAGCATGAGCATCAAGCATTCATAAATCATCATTTACAATTGAAACATTTGATGGAACCATATGAAACATTGCTTGTTATCTCGTGTTTCTTGAAACATATGCAACGTTTGCTTGTTTTTGCATGTTTCTTTGTACTTATGCAAATAATCATGAATGAAAACATGTACTTGGTAGATGTGAGTCACAAAAACATGTAACCACACTTGGGTTAGCAATTAGTGCATGGTTCATGAAAGTCACTTTTCATAATCAAGCCTTTAAGGCATATTTCATGTGATTACTTTAAATAGCTCTATGAGTGACTACTACATGAAATGATTAAATGACCTTGCAAATTGCTTAAACATGTTTAGAGTATCATTATAAACAACTTTGATATTCATGGTTAGGGGTAAATAGGTCATTAAGCCATGCTTTGATGTGTTTCATCTTTTAAATGTGACATGTTTGACCAATTTGGAACTAGGTGTTAGAGACCTTGCATGGAGGAGTTCACTCAAGCAAAGTTGTAGTATTTGACATAAGGAACAACTTTTATTTTTAGGTCATTGACTGATTTAGCTTCTAACATGCTTGAATTGGTCTCACAAAAATCATCAAATCACTGATTTCAACACTTAGCAAATTTCACCAAGTCTTTTTCAACTGACAGCCTAACAAGCCAACCTTGTGCCTGATTTTTCTCTGTTTCGGTTGTGAATTAGAACAAGTGCTTTGAACAAGTATTGCAGCTGGTACATAGTTCTACAAATCATATTCATACAATTTCTACCTAGGAGCAACGGATTAGCAGTTAGATGAATGTCAAAACTCATCGTCAGGCTCGGCATGTCGCGACTGACGAACTAAATCGAAGCTGATCGGTGGCCGACCGGTGCCAGAGCGCGAACGTCGCGTGTCCGCGGCGACGGCCGCGCGTCGCCAACGCCCTGACCGTGCAGGCCACGACGCGCCTGGGCGTGGCCTTAACCCCGCCAGCGTCTGCCCGAGCCCTCCCGCGCCCTCCTTTTGCTTTTCCCGGCCTCTCTTCCTCGCCGCAGTAGTAGCCAAGCTCCTGCAGCTCCACCGTCGCCATAACCATGCGCCAGCTCGCGTTTAGCCACTTTATCACCACCGCAGCACTCCACCACTACCCCAGCAGCGCACTGCCTCCTCCTGTGCCCGCTGACAGCGCTTGGTAAGCCACCGCAACGCATGCGAGCTCGTCGGAGTTCTGCCGTGAGCCCCGTCTCCGTGGCCACGTCGCCACCGTCCATCTCAGGCCGCGTTAGGGCACTAGATAGCTCCGCCGCAGCTCGATGATGCTCGGCGCAGCGTTTGTTCGAGCCACCATAGCCCCCATCGGCGTACCACCGTAGTCCAGCCCCGTCGTGCTGCCATGAATGTCGCCACCGTACTTAGCTCCGTTAATAGGGCCGGCCAAGTGGCTCAGTAGATTCGCTAGGTCACGGTGATCGCGTAGTGAAGATGTCACCGCCGGCGAACTCGCCCCCGTCGAGTTCTAGCCGCGTCAGTCGAGCAGCGCCGCCGTGCTCTGCTATGTCTCGCTGACCAGTGGGTCCCGCTTGTCAGCGACACAAGAAGAGAGAGAGCTAGTTCAATTTTTACAGATTTAAATCCTGATTTCTTGTGTTTTGTTATTTTTGTATCTTCAGTTTGGTAGCTCCTAAATTTGTGAAATAAATTTTGTAGTGTTTCTTAGGAAGTGTAGTATTTAGGAAAAATATGTTTCTAACATTTACAGTAGAAAGTTTTGGAGATTTAAATAGGGATTTGAAATGTGCTTTTGAATGCATTCAAATTTGTTTATTTTATATCTAGAGTTCCTGTGCTCCAAAAATTATGAAATTTTTGTGGTAAGCTAGTATTAGCATATGCGAGCTCTGGTAAAAATTTGAGGACCAGTGCATGGGTAGATTTATAGTTATAGATTTTTCTTTTATGGATAGTCAATCCTTGCATGAATTTTCATAAATTAATTATGAGTCCAAAATTCATGAAATTTGTTGGAGGTAATCCTAGTACCATATGGATGTTAAGAAAAATAGGAAATCTGTTGCTTGACACTTTTCAATAGGATTTTCCATTTATGCTATTTCAAGCCTTGCTTCCTTGTCATTTTTGTATAGGATGTTCTACTTGATAAAATGACATGAAATTTTTATAGTAGTCCTTTGATAGCATTATTAGGGCACTGTAAATTTTTAAGAATTTATTAAGTATAGCTGATATATGTTTATTATTTAACCTAGATATCTAAATAAAATAATAAAGGTAATTAAATAAATAGTTTGGGCTTCACCATTATATTACCTTAAATGTATTTGGTATGCTTAAACTGTTGGTAGATTCTATGTTGTCAAATTTTGAATGATTACATGAAGTAGAAGTATTATTACTTTATATTGCATATTAAATAGTTTCCGGACTGATTCTAGAGTGTGATGAGTTGCATGTTGAAACTGATGTGTACTGTAAAAATGGTTAATAACAAAGTTGTAGAGAATTTGATAAGCTTTCCAGAAAGTCTAGGATCACTGTTTTTGGATTAGTAGAACTCCAGTTATGAGTGAAACAAGTAGCTACTGTTTGTGGCATAGTCAATGCATTGTAGAAGTAGTTAAGTAATAATCGAGAAGAGATATGCACCTACTCAATCAACATGATGCACTTGTTAACATATATGCATTCATAATACTTATGCCATACTCATGCATCTAGGATCGGAGGAAGAGATCACGTTGCTGGAATTCGAAGAAGCAGAGGAAGGGAATCAGCCGGACGATCCGCAAGCCGCAGCTCCCGAAGGCGTGGAGCAGAACACTAAAGAGCTTCCGGAGTGCCCTAACCATCGCCCTACTTCCTTTCTGCGAGGCAAGCCCCGGAGCATTATAAGTCTCCCAGTAATTTACAAATGTTTACTTATGTATTTATGATTGATGCATTAGGTTATAAGAGTTGAATGAAACCACTTGATGCATGTACATTCCTTGTCCAGATATTACACCTTTAACCAGTATAGGTCCAGGATCGAATATATGCTTAGCCATGCTTAGACCGGTAGAAGTCGGGTGATGTCCTATCACCTGCGAGATGTAGGTGGATACCGGAGCACAGTTGGTTATATTTGCTATCGTGAAACAAGAACCATGGGGTAAAATTAAATCGAGACCGGACGGAAAGTCGATAGAGAAGCGACAAGACATGGAGGTCTTGGGTGTGGATTTATCCCCGTCTATGTCAATTAAGAACCGTACCGTTGTTGGTGCTTCTAACAAGATTGAACGCATGCCTCTCACTTAGCTGGCTGAATAACTCGTTCCGACCGCGAAGCTGAGTAATTCAACTCAGGCCAGGAATCGTTTTGTTGTGCGCTCCTTCCGGGGAACGATCAGACTGAGCCCAAGGGCAGGCTTGGCCTGAGCATCCTGGCATCTGGTGTTCCAGATTGTGCGGCGCAGTATGGACCCACGAAATGTGTATCGGAGTTGTACCAAAGGTGACCTAAGGCCATCGTGGCTGGTAGACCTAGGTTTGTGTTAGGAATAAATTCCCAGCTGGTTGAAATCGATTCGAATCGCCATCTCTCCCTAATAGTGAGAAACTTGGCTAGTCCCAACATCGTAGCAACTGTATTATGAAACATGATGGTTCGGATAAAAAGGGAATTACAATACCTGCTATTTACTATTGTATGCTTCTAAATGATATACCACATGTTTGGCACAGGATAGTTGCTAACCTAGAAATGGATAGTTATAATTAACTTGGTAAAGAATTTGTAACTGTACCATGATTTAATTGCTTTTACGCAAAAATGTTGTCAAGTTATGTCCACTTATACAGCCTTGCATAATCCTTGGAGTCATTTTATTTCTGGTTTATGACGGGTAAGTCTAGCTGAGTACCTTCTCGTACTCAGGGTTTTATTTCCCATTGTTGCAGATGGCACTGTGTATCATGGGTATTGCAAGAGTTGCTTCTATCCCGCTGTGGATGAGGAGTAAGCCTTGGGTAGGCTTCTTTATTAATTCCTATCTTTGCTTTTGTGGACCGTGATCTGGCTTGGCACTGTATCAAACTATGTTGGAAACTTTATCTTCGAACTTATTTGCTTCCGCTTTATTTATCAAACTCGATTTGTAATAACTTTTATTCATACTCTGATGATGAAAAGTAGCTGTGAACTTTATGTAATATGTGGCATGTATGTTGAATCCTGTATGATCTTGGTTGTTGTAAATTGTTTATCAAGACCCGTCGTGGTACTCGATGGACTACCGGGTTTATATGGGTTCAAGTATGACAGTGCGACCGCTTGTGGATTGCCATTGTACTTGTATTCTTATAAATTGGTCGGTTCTACGACAACTAGTATCAGAGCAAGATTCAACGTTATTTGTCACAAGTGTATTTAAAACAAAAGTTTTTGTTTTCCAAAAACCCTTCTCTAGCAACTAATAGTGATATAATAGGTATTTGAAATCTAAAGTGTGCCAATGATCACTTTCCTTATGCCCAAATTAAGGACTATTAGGTGGCTATTTAAGTATTAACATGGGGGTTTTTACTTCATCATCCATACGGCGTGCTATAGTATGGATGCCATTCACTTGAGTGGTAATGTATGGATCAAATGCCTCTACGCCAAGGTAAGATGAGTGTATGACCGCAAGATGTGAGCGTGCGGTCAGGAAGAGTTAGCTTTGGTACGGCTATGTATGCATGCTTACATGTGTATATGGTACGTATTTAATTGTGGGTTTAAATTATTGTCGGGTAGATTGATACAGAAGTATATGTATGGGTATACATATATGGAAGTATTTACAATTACATCCTGCATATTCATTATGGGTTTAGGGCTGAAATGAAATTTTATGTAGGTACACTAACAACGAAACATGTAGCTCGACTAGTTACGCTATTTATGAGAGAACGTATGTATGCCACCGTGTCTACCGTTAGAAACAAATTTTTCCTAAGTTCGTGAGGACGTACGGCACAGGCATGCATCATGTTAAATTACCATTCACATAATTACATTGTTCCTCCCCTTATAAAATTCTTACTCGGTTATGTAACTCTTATCCATTATGGCATTGTCTCACCAAGGGGTACATGCTAATGGTGCAGATGGCACGCACCAAGCAGACTGCTCGCAAGTCCACCGGAGGCAGAGCTCCTAGCCGTCAGCTTGCTCCATGTACCCGTCAACGTCACATGTTCCTTGGAGAGTTTGGGATGCCTACACTCTTGTGGAGAGTGCTCAGCTATGTAGGCTATCCTGACGGAATGGAACCCCGCTACTTCTGGGCGAATGAGCAGTTGGGAGAAGGTCTCTTAGTTACTGTGGAGGCCGTTGTTCATCCCCGAGGTGACGATTCTGAGTGGACTGGTTGGTGTTATGAGTCAACTGGTAGGACTACTGAAGAAGCAGCTGGCAGGGCAGCCTTTGGGATCCTGAGGGATATCATGGATCATTTTCCTCAGGAGCTGGCAGCCACTTTGGTTGGAGTTTTTCCAAGGGGCAACCCCTCCACTGAATCATGGCAGCAGGCAAGAGGAAGACCCTTGGAGATTGGTGCAGCAGAAGGGCAGAACAGTGATAACCCTGCCATGAGCGCCATGTTTGCAGTGATGAGAGTGTTAGATGGAGTAGAAGGTAGCCTTAGACGTGTGTCTGGTGCTCTTGGTCATGCCCGCGAAGACCAATGTCAGCTTCAGAGGGAGCACGATGCTAAGATTGATGAAAGGCTCACTGAAGAAATGACTCAATTAACTCACCAGTAGAATGCAGCCTAGTCTAGGGAAGATGTCCTGAGAGCTTGACAGTTTGAGCTAGGACAGCAGCTGGCCAATGCGAAAGAATACAACGATAATCTACATGAAGAGGTTCATCTACTGAACAATCAGCTCCACCCTTATGTCCCACCTGGAGCCGCGGAAATGTATCTAGAAGGGTACGAGGAAGAAGAAGAAGTGGAGCCTGAAGAAGAAGTAGAACCTGAGGAAGGAGATGATCCTGCGTCTGACCTCGATAGTGATCATGATGAGGATTAGATCGCTTAGCACTTAGTGGAAAGACTAATGTATCACCTTTATTCATGTAATGGACCTGTAGTTCGAAGTTGGCATTAGTAACCAGACTATCATGTAATGTTAATCGCACATTTGGATGAACATCAATGCAATTCCAGTCCTTTGTCAGTAATTACGATTTAAAGTTGCATGCATTATGAGCGCGATAAGTGGTCAAATTGGTGATGCCATGTTGCGAGAATGAATTGTTATGCCTCTATTTTTATTGTGCTTTTGAGAATTTTCTCCAGTAATTTCAGTTTGGCATGAGTACCTAATTCATCTGCAATCTCTTGACATCAACCAATAATCACTTATTGTTGCAAATTCGCAGATGACGCGCACCCGTGCTGGAGCTGGGGGCAGCCAGGATGGCAACCATGATGACTTGCCACCCCCACCGCCATCGTCTGCTCAGGAATTCTTTACCCAGTTCCTAGGGAGCCAAAGGACAATGGAGGAAGCTTTGCGCCTCATCGCGCAAAACACTGCTCATGGCCACCCACATCAACCAGGGGCCGAGCCAAATCAGCACAGTACATTCAAGGAGTTTCTGGACACAAAGCCTCCGATCTTCAAGGTGGCTGAAGAACCACTGTAGGCCGATGAGTGGCTGAATACCATTGAGCAGAAATTCCGTCTGCTGAGGGTCACAGAGCATCTGAAAGCAGAGTATACTTCTCATCAATTGCAAGGACCAGCAGGGATCTGGTGGACACATTTCCTATCGTCTTTGCCTACTAATGCGCGAGTTACCTGGGAATAGTTCAAGCTGGCTTTTAGGGGACACCATATTCCCCCGGGCCTGATGCGTATGAAAGCAGCCGAATTTATGAGGCTCACTCAAGGAACAAAGTCACTCACAGAATATATGCACGCATTCAACAACTTATCAAGATATGCTCCTAGTTTCGTGGATACCGAGGAGAAAAAGATAGAGAGTTTCAAGCGAGGTTTGGGTACCAAACTAATGAAGACTATGGCAAATTCTCGATGTGCCACGTACAATGAGTTTATTAGTGATGCCTTGACCCAAGAAAATCACAACAACATGCATGCAGTTGCTAAAGGTCGCAAGAGGGCATATGAGGCCGGTGCATCCGGATCCTTCCAATCAAAAGCACCTATCACATCTAGGCCACAATTCCATCCACCTGCACCCAGTGTTCGCCTACACGGCCGTGTAGACCGATTACTCGGCGTGTAATCGCTACTCGGTAGCCGAACATGCAGTTTAGGCCATAAACGGTAGGTTACACGGAATCGCCATGTAAATGGTAAAAAACGGTCATGTAATCGGTCTACACGGCCGTGTAGGCGAACACTGGGTAATATTTTGAAAATAATTTATCTATGTTATTTTCAAAATATTACAAATGTTTATGATGTGTAATAAGTACCATTAGATTAGTTGTGGAATATACTTTCATAATAAAATTATTTGAATATACAAATATTATCTATGTTATAGGAATATATACACAGGTTATTATAGTTATTTTTACAAATAAAGTAAAAACGAGTAATCCGTGTAAAACCATGTACACTTCGTGTACACGGTCTAAATGCTACACGAGACCTCGCCGACTGTCTACCATTTACCGTTTAGGAAAACACTACCTGCACCCAAGTTTAGTCCTCCACCACCAAAAGCTCAGAATAACAGGGCATAGAAACCATTCCGTAAGGCGTTTACTATTGCCTTACCAAAAGGAAATGGCAATCAGGACAGCTCCACTGGATTCAGAAGTAATCAACCATGTTTCAACTGCAACCAACTGGGTCATTGGTCCAAGGAATGCCCCCACCCCAAGAGGAATAGCAACCAGAATCAGAACCATCAGAGGTAGGTGAATGCCAGGGCACGCCAGGGACAAGTGCATTATACCGCTGTAGAAGAGGTGCCCGTAGGAGAAGTTGTCACGGCTGGTATGTTTTTTGTCAACAAGCATCCCGCTGTTGTTTTATTTGATTCGGGAGCTTCTCATTCATTTATGAGTCAAACATTTGCATCTAGACATGATCAAGAAATAATTGAAGTAAGCAAAGGGAGTTTTAACATAAGTTCAGCAGGGGGAACTGTTACTACCAAAAAGATAGTAAAAAATGTACTCATCTTGATACAAGGGAGAGAGTACACAACAGATTTGATAATATTGTCGGGGTTGTTGATAAGTGTAATCTTAGGCATGAATTGGATGAAGTATCATGGTGCTCTTATTGACACTAGCACCCATACTATCATGTTGAGAGAACCCACGGGAGGGAATGCTTTTCTAGTACCATTCTCCCATGATTTCGAACCCCAACATTTAGCCTATGCTATCCAAACCACCACAGTATGTGATATCCCTGTGGTTTGTGAGTTTCTGGATGTATTCCTAGAAGAATTACCAGGTCTACCACCGGATAGGGACGTGGAATTTAAGATTGAATTAGTGCCAGGTACCGCACCCATATCTAGAAGGCCCTATAGAATGCCACCCAATGAGTTAGCGGAACTTAAGGTTCAATTGCAAGATCTGTTGGACAAGGG
Source organism: Miscanthus floridulus (assembly GCF_019320115.1). Lineage (NCBI taxonomy): Eukaryota > Viridiplantae > Streptophyta > Magnoliopsida > Poales > Poaceae > Miscanthus > Miscanthus floridulus. Next base: position 36,435,451 of record NC_089584.1, on the reverse strand, counting down.
TCTTATCCAACCTAGCTCATCTCTGTGGGGATGTCCAGCCTTGTTTGTGAAAAAGAAGGATAAGTCACTGAGAATGTGTGTAGATTACAGACCACTCAATGCTGTGACCATTAAGAACAAATATCCGTTGCCCCACATCGACATCTTGTTCGATCAGCTAGCAAAGGCAAAGGTATTCTCCAAAATTGATTTGAGATTAGGTTACCATCAGATAAAGATCCGACCGGAGGATATACCTAAAACTGCTTTCTCTACTAGGTACGGCTTATACGAGTATTTGGTTATGTCTTTTGGACTAACAAATGCTCCAGCCTATTTCATGTACCTGATGAACTCGGTATTCATGCCCAAACTTGACAAGTTCGTGGTCATGTTTATCGACGACATATTGATTTATTCGGAAAATGAGTCAGATCATGAGGAGCATCTGAGGATTGTCCTATCTAGACTGAGGGAGCATAAGCTATATGCCAAGTTTAGCAAATGTGAATTTTGGATGAGCAAAGTACCTTTCTTAGGTCACATTTTATCAAGAGATGGAATCTCAGTAGACCCATCAAAAGTACAAGAGGTCATGGATTGGAAAGCCCCAACTTCGGTTCATGAAGTTCGGAGTTTTCTAGGGTTAGCAGGGTACTATCGTTGGTTTATTCTAGATTTCTCAAAGATAGCTAAGCCTATGACCAGACTACTTCAGAAAGATGAGAAGTACAAATGGACACCAGAATGTGAAATAGCTTTTCACACCCTCAGAACTTTGCTGACTACAGCACCTGTGCTAGCACAACCAGACATTGAAAAGCCATTTGATGTATTTTGTGATGCATCAGGAATAGGTTTGGGATGTGTACTTATGCAAGAAGGGAGAGTAATTGCATATGCCTCTTGGCAATTGAGAAAACATGAAGTCAACTACCCTACACATGATTTGGAACTTGCAGCCATTGTTCATGCATTAAAGATATGGAGACATTACTTGTTGGGCAATGTATGTCATATCTATAGTAACCACAAAAGTCTCAAGTATATCTTTACCTAGCCAGAACTGAACATGAGACAACAAAGATGGTTAGAATTGATTAAGGACTATAATTTAGAAGTGCATTACCATCCGGGTAAAGCAAATGTAGTAGCCGATGCACTTAGTCGGAAGTCCCATTGCAACACTGTGGAAGCATTGTTGGAAGATGGATTCAACTTGTTACATCCTGCTATACTACATAATATCACAATCAGTTGTTCACTAGAGAGCAAAATCATAGAGCTACAGCAGACAGATGTAGGAATAAGTCACATCAAGAGAAAAATGCAAGAGCAGGAAACCAAATATTTTAGATTGGACGAAAGAGGTATATTATGGTTTGAGGACCGACTGGTGGTACCAAAAGACCGTGAGCTAAGGAATCAAATTTTAGAAGAAGCTCACTCATCCAAATTGTCTATCCATCCGGGTAGTAGTAAAATGTATCAAGATTTAAGAACCTGTTTTTGGTGGACTAAGATGAAAAAAGAGATCGCAGCCTATGTTGCTAGGTGTGATAACTGCAGTAGAGTGAAAGCCGTCCATATGAAAACCGCTGGATTACTCCAGCCATTGTCGATTCTAGGATGGAAATGGGAGGAAATCAGCATGGACTTTATCACAGGCCTTCCAACGATGCCACAAGGTCATGATTCAATTTGGGTCATTATTGATCGTCTCACCAAGTCAGCACACTTTATACCCGTGAACACACGGTATATAGTGGGAAAATACGCTGAGATATATGTTTCTCAGATCGTGAGACTGCATGGAGTACCCAGGACTATAATCTCAGATCGAGGACCACAGTTCATAGCTCGTTTCTAGGAGCACTTACACCAGGCTTTGGGAACCAAGCTAATCAGAAGTTCAGCTTATCATCCGCAAACTTCAGGATAGACAAAGCGAGTGAACCAAATCCTAGAAGATTTACTTAGAGCTTGTGTTATACCTTCAAAAGGTTCATGGGAGAAATGGTTACCTTTAGCTGAATTCTCCTATAACAACAGTTATCAAACGAGTATCAAAATGGCTCCATTTGAAGCCTTGTATGGCAGAAAGTGCAGAACTCCATTGAATTGGATTGAGCCCGGTGAAAGGAGATACTTTGGTATTGATTTTGTCAATGAAGCCGAAGAGCAAGTACGTATCATCCAACAACATATGAAGGCAGCTCAATCAAGACAAAAGAGTTATGCCGACAGAAGAAGAAGACCACTAACTTTTGAAGTGGGTGACTACGTATACTTGAGAGTATCACCCATGAAAGGTGTGAAAAGATTTGGGATGAAAAAGAAGCTTTCACCAAGATATGTAGGGCCATACAAAATTTTGGAACGAAAAGGGAAGGTTGCATATAAGTTACAACTTCCACTAGAGATGAGTGCAATCTTTGATGTGTTCCATGTTTCTCAGTTAAAGAAATGTCTTCGAGTACCGGAAGAAACTATTGCACCCACCAACGTGCAGCTTCAATCGGATTTGACCTATGAAGAAAAGCCAATTTGAGTATTAGAAGAGATGGAGAGAGTAACAAGGAGTAAGATTATTAAGTTCTATAAGGTGGTGTGAAACAATCATAGTGAACAAGATGCTACGTGGGAAAGAGAAGATTATCTATGAGAAGTTTATCCCGCCTTTTTCTAAGAATGGTAGGTCTTGCAAATCTCAGGACGAGATTTTTATAAGGGGGAGGGGTTGTAACACCTCGGGTGTTAGCCATGCATAACTTGCATAACTTGACTTGCATAACATGAGCATGAGCATTAAGCATTCATAAATCATCATTTACAATTGAAACATTTGATGGAACCATATGAAACATTGCTTGTTATCTTGTGTTTCTTGAAACATATGCAACGTTTGCTTGTTTTTGCATGTTTCTTTGTACTTATGCAAATAATCATGAATGAAAACATGTACTTGGTAGATGTGAGTCACAAAAACATGTAACCACACTTGGGTTAGCAATTAGTGCATGGTTCATGAAAGTCACTTTTCGTAATCAAGCCTTTAAGGCATATTTCATGTGATTACTTTAAATAGCTCTATGAGTGACTACTACATGAAATGATTAAATGACCTTGCAAATTGCTTAAACATGTTTAGAGTATCATTATAAACAACTTTGATATTCATGGTTAGGGGTAAATAGGTCATTAAGCCATGCTTTGATGTGTTTCATCTTTTAAATGTGACATGTTTGACCAATTTGGAACTAGGTGTTAGAGACCTTGTATGGAGGAGTTCACTCAAGCAAAGTTGTAGTGTTTGACATAAGGAACAACTTTTATTTTTGGGTCATTGACTGATTTAGCTTCTAACATGCTTGAATTGGTCTCACAAAAATCATCAAATCACTGATTTCAACACTTAGCAAATTTCACCAAGTCTTTTTCAACTGACAGCCTGACAAGCCAACCTTGTGCCTGATTTTTCTCTGTTTCGGTTGCGAATTAGAACAAGTGCTTTGAACAAGTATTGTAGCTGGTACATAGTTCTACAAATCGTATTCATACAATTTCTACCTAGGAGCAACGGATTAGCAGTTAGATGAATGTCAAAACTCGTCGTTAGGCTCGGCATGTCACGACTGATGAACTGAATCGAAGCCGATCGGTGGCCGACCGGTGCCAGAGCGTGAACGCCGCGTGTCCGCGGCGACGGCTACGCGTCGCCAACGCCCTGACCACGCAGGCCACGACGCGCCTGGGCGTGGCCTTAACCCCGCCAGCGTCTGCCCAAGCCCTCCTGCGCCCTCCTTTTGCTTTTCCCGGCCTCTCTTCCTCGCTGCAGCAACAGCTGAGCTCCCGCAGCTCCGCCGTCGCCATAACCGTGCGCCAGCTCACGTCTAGCCACTTCATCACCACCGCGGCACTCCACCACCACCCCAGCAGCGCACTGCCTCCTCCTGTGCCCACTGACAGCGCTTGGTAAGCCACCGCAATGCATGCGAACTCGCCGGAGTTCCACCGTGAGCCCCGTCTCCGTGGCCATGTCGCCACCGTCCATCCCAGGCCACGTTAGGGCACTAGATAGCTCCGCCGCAGCTCGGTGATGCTTGGCGCAGCGTTCGTTCGAGCCACCGTAGCCCCCATCGGCGTACCGCCATAGTCCAGCCCTGCCGTGCCGCCATGAACGTTGCCACCGTACTTAGCTCCGTCAATAGGACCGGCCAAGTGGCTCAGTAGATTCGCTAGGTCACGGTGATCGCGTAGTGAAGATGTCACCGCCGGCGAACTCGCCGCCTTCGAGTTCTAGCCGCGTCAGTCGAGCAGCGCCGCCGTGCTCTGCTATGTCTCGCTGACCAGTGGGTCCCGCTTGTCAGCGACACAAGAAGAGAGAGAGCTAGTTCAATTTTTACAGATTTAAATCCTGATTTCTTGTGTTTTGTTATTTTTGTATCTTCAGTTTGGTAGCTCCTAAATTTGTGAAATAAATTTTGTAGTGTTCCTTAGGAAGTGTAGTATTTAGGAAAAATATGTTTCTAACATTTACAGTAGAACGGTTTGGAGATTTAAATAGGGATTTGAAATGTGCTTTTGAATGCATTCAAATTTATTTATTTTATATCTAGAGTTCCTGTGCTCCAAAAATTATGAAATTTTTGTGGTAAGCTAGTCTTAGCATATATGAGCTCTGGTAAAAATTTGAGGACCAGTGCATGGGTAGATTTATAGTTATAGATTTTTCTTTTATGGATAGTCAATCCTTGCATGAATTTTCATAAATTAATTATGAGTCCAAAATTCATGAAATTTGTTGGAGGTAATCCTAGTATCATATGGATGTTAAGAAAAATAGGAAATCTGTTGCTTGACACTTTTCAATAGGATTTTCCATTTATGCTATTTCAAGCCTTGCTTCCTTGTCATTTTTGTATAGGATGTTCTACTTGATAAAATGACATGAAATTTTTATAGTAGTCCTTTGATAGCATTAGTAGGGCACTGTAAATTTGTAAGAATTTATTAAGTATAGCTGATATATGTTTATTATTTAACCTAGATATCTAAATAAAATAATAAAGGTAATTAAATAAATAGTTTGGGCTTCACCATTATATTACCTTAAATGTATTTGGTATGCTTAAACTGTTGGTAGATTCTATGTTGTCAAATTTTGAATGATTACATGAAGTAGAAGTATTATTACTTTATATTGCATATTAAATAGTTTCCGGACTGATTCTAGGGTGTGATGAGTTGCATGTTGAAACTGATGTGTACTGTAAAAATGGTTAATAACAAAGTTGTAGAGAATTTGATAAGCTTTCCAGAAAGCCCAGGATCGCTGTTTTTGGATTAGTAGAACTCCAGTTATGAGTGAAACAAGTAGCTACTGTTTGTGGCATAGTCGATGCATTGTAGAAGTAGTTAAGTAATAATCGAGAAGAGATATGCACCTACTCAATCAACATGATGCACTTGTTAACATATATGCATTCGTAATACTTATGCCATACTCATGCATCTAGGATCGGAGGAAGAGATCACGTTGCTAGAATTCGAAGAAGCAGAGGAAGGGAATCAGCAGGAGGATCCGCAAGCCGCAGCTCCCGAAGGCGTGGAGCAAAACCCTGAAGAGCTTCCGGAGTGCCCTGACCATCGCCCTACTTCCTTTCTGTGAGGCAAGCCCCGGAGCATTATAAGTCTCCCAGTAATTTACAAATGTTTACTTACATATTTATGATTGATGCATTAGGTTATAAGAGTTGAATGAAACCACTTGATGCATGTACATTCCTTGTCCAGATATTACACCTTTAACCGGTATAGGTCCAGGATCGAATATATGCTTAGCCATGCTTAGACCGGTAGAAGTCGGGTGATGTCCTGTCACCTGCGAGATGTAGGTGGATACCGGAGCACGGTTGGCTATATTTGCTATCATGAAACAAGAACCATGGGGTAAAAGTAAATCGAGACCGGACATGAAGTCGATAGAGAAGCGACAAGACATGGAGGTCTTGGGTGTGGATTTATCCCCGTCTGTGTCGATTAAGAACCATACCGTTGTTGGCGCTTCTGACAAGATTGAACGCATGCCTCTCACTTAGCTGGCCGAATAACTCGTTCCGACCGCGAAGCCGAATAATTCAACTCAGGCCAGGAATCGTTCTGTTGTGTGCTCCTTCCGGGGAACGATCAGACTGAGCCCAAGGGCAGGCTTGGCCTGAGCATCCTGGCATCTGGTGTTCCAGATTGTGCGGCGTAGTATGGACCCGCGAAATATGTACCGGAGTTGTACCAAAGGTGACCTAAGGCTATCGTGGCTAGTAGACCTGGGTTTGTGTTAGGAATAAATTCCCAGCTGATTGAAATCGATTCGAATCGCCGTCTCTCCCGAATAGTGAGAAACTTGGCTAGTCCCAATATCGTAGCAACTGTGTTATGAAACATGATGGTTCGGATAAAAAGGGAATTACAATACCTGCTATGGTTACTATTGTATGCTTCTAAATGATATACCATATGTTTGGCACAGGATAGTTGCTAACCTAGAAATGGATAGTTATAATTAACTTGGTAAAGAATTTGTAACTGTACCATGATTTAATTGCTTTTACACAAAAATGTTGTCAAGTTACGTCCACTTATACAGCCTTGCATAATCCTTGGAGTTATTTTATTTCTAGTTCATGACGGGTAAGTCTAGCTGAGTACCTTCTCGTACTTAGGGTTTTATTTCCTATTGTTGCAGATGGCACTGTGTATCATGGGTATTACAAGAGTTGCTTCTATCCCGCTGTGGATGAGGAGTAAGCCTTGGGCAGGCTTCTTTATTAATTCCTATCTTTGCTTTTGTGGACCGTGATCTGGCTTGGCACTGTATCAAACTATGTTGGAAACTTTATCTTCGAACTTATTTGCTTCCGCTTTATTTATCAAACTCGATTTGTAATAACTTTTATTCATACTCTGATGATGAAAAGTAGCTATGAACTTTATGTAATATGTGGCATGTATGTTAAATCCTGTACGATCTTGGTTGTTGTAAATCATTTATCGAGACCCGTCGTGGTACTCGACGGACTACTAGGTTTATATGGGTTCAAGTATGACAGTGCGACCGCTTGCGGATTGCCATTGTACTTGTATTCTTATAAATTGGTCGGTTCTGCGACACTCTACATTGTGGCCACCACGCAAGTGGTCAGCGCTGCCTTGATGGTAGAGTGAGAAGAAGAGGGACATGCCCTCAAAGTGTAGCATCCCATGTACTTCATTAGCGAGATCTTGTCTGATTCTAAGACTCACTACCCCCAAATCCAGAAACTCCTATACACCATCCTTATCGCCAAGAGGAAGCTGTGTCACTACTTCGAGTCGCATCCAATGATGGTCGTGATGTCCTTATCGGCGAGGTCATCCAAAACTAGGATGCCACAGGAAGAATCATGAAGTGAGCACTCGAGCTGATGGGTCAAGACATTTTATATGTCCCTCGGACGGCCATCAAATCTCAAGTGTTGGCTGATTTCGTTGCAGAATGGATCGAGACCCAAATGCCACCAGTAGTCGTGGACTAAGAGTATTGGACGATGTACTTCGATGGATCGCTGATGAAGAAAGGCACTGGCGTAGGGCTGGTCTTTGTTTCACCCCTCGGGGTATGCATGAGGTACATGGTTCGCATCCATTTCCCCTCCAACAATGTGGTCGAGTATGAGGCACTCATCAACGGCCTATGCATCGCTATCGAGTTGGGTATCCGACGGCTCGACGTCTGAGGTGACTCCTAGCTGGTCATCGACCAAGTCATGAAGGAATCAAGCTGCCACAACACCAAGATAGCTACATATTGCCAAGAAGTCCACCCGCTGGAGGACAAGTTCGACGGTCTCAAGCTCACTCACATCCTGAGGTGTCTCAACGAGGCGGCCAACGCACTGGCAAAAATGACGTCCGACCAAGAGCCGGTGCCGATGGGCGTCTTCGCCAGTGATCAGTACAAGCCCTCAGTCTGCTATGAGGAGCCAAAATAGACTAGTGATAGGCCACCTGCCCTGGGCTCGGGGGCTAACCAGCCGGCGGCTCCATCTGACCCCGAAGTCATGGAGCTTAACAAGGATTCAGCGATAGAGCCCGACCCTCTGGCCGACTAGAGGATGCCTTACCTCGACTACCTCCTCCATGAGGCACTATCGACGGACAAAATGGAGGCTCAGCGGCTCGCACATCGTGCCAAGTCTATTGTCGTTATTGAGGGCGAGCTCTACAGGCGAAGGCACACCAGGATCCTACAGCGCTGCATCCCCATCAAACAAGGGAAGCAGTTGCTAGGTGATATCCACCGTGGGGTCTGTGGGCACCATGCCGCAGCTAGGACCCTGGTCGGAAATGCATTTCGATAAGGTTTCTACTGGCCAACCGTAGTAGCCAACGCTGAATAGATTGTGCGCACCTGTGAAGGGTGTCAATACTACGCTCGGCAGACCCACCTATCGGCCTAAGCACTCCAAACGATCTCCATCATGTGGGCGTTCGTAGTCTGGGGGCTCGATCTGGTCGGACCTCTTAAGAGGGTGCCCAGAGGCTATACGCACTTGCTTATCGCCGTAGACAAGTTTACAAAGTGGATAGAAGCTTGACCGATCTCCGCGATCAAGTCCGAGCAAGCCGTGCTGTTCTTCCTTGACATCGTCCATCACTTTAGGGTCCCGAACTCCATCATCACGGACAACGACATGCAATTCACCAGGAAGAAGTTCCTCCGATTCTGCGATGAATACCACATCCGCGTCGATTGGGCCATCATGGTGCACCCCCGCACGAATGGGTAGGTCGAGCGCGCGAACGACATAGTCCTACAATGCCTCAAGCCCAAGATCTTCAATCGGTTGAACAAGTTTGGTGGACGATGGGTCGTGGAGTTTCCCGTGGCGCTCTAGAGCCTGAGGACGACCCCCAGCCAGGCCACCGGCTACATGCCATTCTTCATGGTCTAGGTTCTGAGGCTATCCTCCCGACCAACCTCAATTATGGAGCATCGAGGGTCAGGGCGTACGACGAACAGGGAGCCGAGGCGTCCCTCGAGGATTTCATGGACTAGCTAGATGAAGCGCGCGACGTTGCCCTCCTCCGCTTGGCCAAGTACCAGTAAGCGTTGTGCCGGTACCATAGCCGTCGAGTGCGGGGTCGGGCCTTCAACGTCGGGGACCTGGTGCTCCGCCTCGACCAGAGCAACAAGAACCGCCACAAGCTCTCTCCACCGTGGGAGGGACCGTACGTCGTCATGGAAGTGCTCCGACCAAGCGCCTACAAGCTTAGGACTATCGACGACAAAGTCTTCGTCAACGCTTGGAACATCGAACAACTATGTCGCTTTTACCCTTAATTTACGCACGCTTTCTCTTATCAGTTTCGCTATCAACTCCTCGATCTTTAGTGACACCCGACCCCAGCAACGGCAGGGGGTTGGGCCTCACTCGGAGGCTGATAAGAGTATATCTATCTGGTAGACATTCTTTATGCCCGACTCTTTCTCACGTTAAGACCTAAAAGCGAGGGTCGCGGAAACAAACGCTAAGTAAAACTAGTCGGACTGCAAGAAACCTACGCTCCAGCAGCTACGGCGTTTTTGCTCACCAGCGTGATTAGAGTTTGTTCACCCGCACCCTGAGCTTTACAGCCTTAACAACGGAAAGGGTCGGAATGCATTAACCTTTTTATAAAAAGGAGAGAAAGGCTAAAAATCTATTTGACCATAACGAAATTTAAGAGCTTGTCCACTTATTACGATCTCAACGCCTAGCTTATCTACCTAATTAATTTCTTTGGGGGTGATCCCATCCTCTATCTCTACAGGTAAGTCCTGTGCCAGCGAGTCACCCAAGTCGATCAGACGGCTCGGGCCGCTACCGAGAGACGGGTAAGGAGCAGTAGAATGCCCCATGTGGGTTATGCCGACCCCGTCACGAACGACGGACCTGGATTCCACTCAGACATATCCGGTAAGAGCTCCCCGAACCCGTCACTCGAGCCATCGAGGTAAGTCATGTGTCAGCGGGTCACCCAAGTCGACCGGACGGCTTGGGCCGCTGCCGAGAGACAGGTAAGGAGCAGTAGGATGCCCCATGCGGGTTATGCCAACTTCGTCACGAACGACGAACCCGGATTCCACTCAAACATATCCGGTAAGAGCTCTCCGAACCTGTCACTCAAGCCATCGAGGTAACTTTACCAACCCTCACTTTACTTTTCAAGTACATGAGCATTCATTCATCCATTCCCATACATCCAAGCATCACATATGCAATTACGGATGCCTGTGTGAAGAACATCAAGGACTTGAAAGCCCTAACGTTACTCAAAGTCTCAACCTATCTCAAAATGGAAACCTCACGGACAAAACCCTACAGCTGATCTCTGGTACGTTTTCGTTGTTCTCTCCATGTGCATTTATCAGGACATTGTTCTCATTTCAATAGTTACAACTGTTCTCCTTTCAATAGTTGCATCTAGGGATGAAAACAGATCGGATACGGACGGATATCACCGATATTACATTTGTTTTTATATTTCTGTCCGGATTTGGATTTAAATACGGATAGTGTCAACTATGTCGGATATGATACGATTGGATATCGACATCATAAATATGCGATTTAAGTATTCGGATACGGATACGGTATTGGATGTTGGATATCTGGACTCAGATACGGACATATCTCAGCCCCTCTAAACGGATTCGGTTTCGAATACGGTCGGAAAATATTGGTACCGTTTTCATCCCTAGTTGCATCTGGTGACAGGCCTGACCGTGCTGGTGTCGTTGAACGTGTCCAACTCGGGCCTTCACCACCTGAAACCCACCGCAGGACCTGCGCTCCCTATCCCTGGAGTCCTGCAGGTTGACGGCAAGCGAGATCGTGACGCTCTGTTTGCTCTCCCCAACCTGATCAGTGTGTGGCCGGAGTGATACGACCAGCACTCCACAGCGACCTGTAACTGTAAAGCAGGTGGTGCCCGACTAGAGCAGGTCGCCTTGTACCTAAGTACTTTTGCAAGAACAACATGCCTGTACATATTGTTCTTTGTGTCGTGTCGATGTGCCTGATGCCAACAGACTAACACTGATCCTGTGATGGGAGGGAACCATTTTAAATATGTCGTGCTTCCTCTCTACGTGGGGTGCTGGCGTGTTGCTATATGCTCTCTCCGTCCATAGAAGAATATAATTACGGAATTTGTATTGATCAAATTAACTCAAATTTAACTAAATTTATAGCATATAGTTTAATATTTATATCTTTAAATAAATTTATTATAAAAATATATTATATAACTAATCTAATGATACTTATTTTGTATCACGAATGTTAAGCCATGGCGAAGCTCAGCTGCACTAGATCTATAATTTCTTACTCATCCCGATCTATAATTTCTTGGGCCTTGAGGTAAAATTGTCTCACATCACCTAATAAATAATAGATCCAGAATTGGTATCTTTTTAGGCATATGTGTTAGAAGATACCACACAGCATGTTAAAATAAAATAGTCGGATATCTATCTATCCCCGTAGCTCTTGTTTGGATTCATTTTTAATCTAATAGTATTAAGTGTTTCTCCCGTCTTAAAATAAGTGTGCATATCACAATTTAAGAAATCAAATAATTTTAACTTTAAATAGATTTATAGAAATAATATTAACATTTGTTTATCCGAATAGATTTACTGTACTATAAAAAGATACACCATTATTAATTTAATAATAATGTTTATTTAGTATCATAAATATTTATATTTTTTATATATTTGCCCTTCCGTTATGCCACGTGGGACATGCTCATGACTCAGCATCTCAGCCTTTGCCAAACATGAGGTCATGACTAAAATCTGACCGTTGAGTGCCGATCGGACGGCGAGCATTCTCTGCCCTCGAAGGCTTATCCGGTTATTATCCCTCCCACTCGCAGGCGCAGCAGCAACAGCACCCAGGGCCAAGAAGGCCACACCCACCAATGGCGCTCCTCCTCTCCCCGACCGTCTCCTTCCTCGTCTCCCCCGCTGCTCCACGCTCCCGAGCTCTCTCCGCTGCCGCCAATGTCTCGTACCCAGGTAAGCTCCGCTGACGCGCATCATCGATCCCCGTCGTCTTGTTCGAGTCCAACTCCCCTCTATACGCTGTCCTGGCTGGTTGGGGTCGGTTCTTGGGATGGATGTCATGCCCTACCAGCTGCAATCCCCGCAGCGAACTGCGGATGCGAGGTTTATGGTCAGTTTGTGCGCTGGTCGAGCCCGGGCGTTTCTGCGCCTCTGTGATGCTGCTGGCTCGTTTGGGGATTTCTTCGAACATTAATCGTGCACCAAGTTCTTCTACGCTGCCAATATGCTAGAGCTGTATCAATTGGGCCAGGAACGCTAGGACACCAATTTTTGCTCCTTCCCTGCTTTATTTAGTACCAATTACTGTAAGATTTAATAAGGAACAAAGTGCTTAGGCGCACTTTGCTTGCTAGTTGCTACAGTTGAGCATATGCCCATGGCACACTGCATTTCCTGCTAAGTAGTATTGTATTGCATTGCTTGGCTGGAGCGCCTTGATTACACTCATATAAGCTTTGTTGGTTAATAAGGCCGGGGAAACCTTTTTTCTCTATTCTATTGCAACCTTCGTGTCATGAACCCATGACTTCATTAGGTCCATGTGAGTTTAGAATTGAAATGTGTGAATTACTGTGCACCAGATCCTATTAAGTGGTTTGCCTTTTTGTTATTACTGTTGTTGCAGCCTCAAGGCTGCAATGCAAGAACCTGTCCTCCCTACAGAGCCCTCTGAATGTGACTGCTACTTGTGCTTCTTTCGCCGAGAAGAGGCCAGTTCTTGTCCATGCCACGGCAGAGGGTTCTGAGGCTGATGCAGAGCAGCCAGAAGAGCCGAAACCGGCGACCAAGATCGAGGACATGCCGCTCGAGTCGAAGCAGAAGATGATCATGGAGCAGAGGGCGCGGATGAAGCTTGACAAGAAACTGAGGCACCGGCGCAAGCGGCTTCTCCGCAAGAGGAAGCTTAGGAAGAAGGGCAGGTGGCCTCCGTCCAAGATGAAGAAGCTCAAGAATGTATGAACAGCGTCAATGTTGACCGCCACTCTGCCTTGGCTCTATATATTTGTCTATGCTGCATAACTATATGTTCTTTCATGAACAAGTCTGGGGTATCTTTTGTGGCAGAACCTGTCATACATCATGATAAATACCATTGGAAGGCCAACTAGATGATCCTCGAAGATTTGAATATTGCCGGCCGTCATATTTCCAGTTGGTTCTTACTCTATGGGTTCATCATTTTAGGATAAGAAGGCACTGCTCATCAGCAAGTTTTCCCAGCTTCCTGCATATGTCATACAGTTTGTGTTCTTTCCCACTTTATTTTGTGGGTTTCCAAATCTTCAACTAATACGATACGATACGTGAAGGAGTACAAAAGTGCATACATCAGCCTTGAACAACAGCTGAAGTTGCTCCAAATGAGCCAGTGTTACGAAATTGACATTTTCTGGGTCGTCTGTTCCCTTTCAGAATTTGTTAACCGTAATGTCCTTGCAGTTTCAGAATTTGTCTAATTCGAGTCAGATGCAGAGTAAAATACCATAATGTGCATTACCTGTACTGAACTTCTGAAAGATTCTATAATGCCTTAGCGCCACCCCCACCCACACAAAAAAAAGGACAAAAATGAAAGAAAGCTGCAGTAGCCTACCATTTTCCAACAGTCTAAGCCTCGCAAAGGTTGGAGCTCCACTGCTGTGCAAAGTTGATCAAAGGCATCTTTGTTTCCTTACTCAGTTGGCTACAGTACATGTTCATGGTATGTGACAATGCCCCCCCACGCTTCTCTTTATGGTGCTTGATACTCAAGAAAAGAACAATCATCATATGCTCCAAATGATTCAATACTTTGCATATTTCCCCCTTTTCTTGCAACCATAATCTTGAAATGTAAATGGAATTCATAAATGGTCTATTTGAAACTGATGTTATGGCAACTAGAGCACCACCGATTCACCGGTCTGTAATCTATTAGCTTCCCCCGGCACGACTAGAGAAGGCCAAAAATTTACCTGATTGGCTCAAACTTACAAGACACAAGAGGCTGTCGGTCTTATTTTTTTTAGATGGAGAATCCGATGCTTCATCTGCTTGGCTACTCAGGGCAGCAAAGTGACAAGATGAACAGCAACAGATTGCGCCACCCGTCGACTCAGGCTCTCTTCCCCTAGGTGTCCGGATCATGGCGACTGAAGACACTGTGATTGGGACGCTGGGTTCTTGTGGGAGAAAACAGAAAAGCCATAAGGACGAAAAAAATTCGGTGAGGACCATCCCTACGGAAACACTGAACCGCTTTTTTGGCTCATGTGCCGGTTACTGATTAGTGTAGCTCACATCTCCGGTATGGTTCTGCTTTGCCGCTTTACCCGCACCATTTCATCATCACCAGTATCATCTGAGTATCTGATAGCCGACTCCGATCCAGCCTAGTGAGGAAAGGAACAATAATCGCCATCAATCCCGATATATGGATAGATAATTTCAAATGACTGTGATTGTTGCAGGCGTAAATGAGTTCGCTTTGCTGTGGAAGATGAAAGTCTGTTCAGATACTACCAGAAAGTGAGGTTCACTCACTAAAGGCAAGGCTATCCGATACGTTACCTGAAAATGACTCGCCCGGCGCTTGGCTACCAGACACCGACACTATCAAATGTAGCTGCAAGTTTTTTTATATAAAAAAAAAGAAAAAAGAAAAAAAAAGACAAACCACATGTGGTTAAAGGATGGAATGATCGACACTTCGACACGGCATAGGTCTTTGGCTTTATGATCGATCCATCACTTTCCTTGCATCGTGAATCGACTATCCTAATCCTACCCATCATCAACAACAAACTTGTAGACATTTAATACACTCTCCGCGAGGCAATACAGTTGGTGATTCCAAATGTTAACTTCTGATTGAACACACATTAAACTTTTAAAGAATTGAAGGAAAAAAATAAGATTTTGTCTTTTTTTGCTAGTAAAGCAAAATCACTGAAACCTAACTAAGCGCAGGAGGAAAGTGAAAGCAGCTTAATTTCCACCCCCACCATTGAAGAAGATGTCAGAGCGCACTGCACTCTCCACTCCGCATATTCCCTCCCTCGGGGCCAAGCAATCTCACCAGCACAACAATCTCCGCGACACTGATTTGGACCTGGTTTCAGAGGGACACGCGGCCGATCATGCCGCGACGACGACGACCAACGAATCCCCCACGGGAGAAGCTTCCATCCACCATGATCCCATCGAAAGCAATGCGATGCCTCTCAGCTCCAAACAGCCATAAAAGGAGGACAGTCAGAGCCCAGGTGAATCCGATTCTGTCAAAAGCGAGGCTCAACTCCAGCTACAAATTGTGCCCCATGCTGCCGGTACCAGTCCCTACCAGCCACCAGTGTCCCCTTCGGCTGTCCCCTGGAACACCGGTTTGAGTCCCGAGCTAATCGTGTGGGCGGGCGACGCGTCAATGGTGAACACCGGGCGCTTCGTCATCCTCGTCCTCGCCTACCGCCTCCTGGTACCCCTCCTCTCAGCCTCAGCTCAACCGGACCACAACACCAAAGAGGTAGCCCCACTGCACTGGATTGGCAGCTCAGCCGCAACAACTCAAGTGGCAGGCAGCCACTAGCTTAGGATTCTGGGTGGCGATTGTTCCATGGGGCTTATTAAATTGTGCTTGTTGATCGATGGTGTTGGCGATCCAGTCGTATGTCGTCTACATGGGGAGCCCGTCGGGAGGCGGAAACGGCGGCGGCGTCAGCGACCCGGAGGCGGTGCAGGCGGCTCACCTGCAGATGCTGTCGTCCATCGTCCCGAGCGACGAGCAGGGGAGGGTGGCGCTGACACAGAGCTACCACCACGCGTTCGAGGGCTTCGCAGCCGCGCTCACCGAGAAGGAGGCCGCCGCGCTCTCCGGTGAGGCCATGGACTCCCGATCAACCAACTGCTTGTTGAATTCTTCCTTTCCTCGCCTATGATCCTTGCGTTCTTTGCAGCGCACGAGAGGGTGGTGTCCGTGTTCAAGGATCGAGCCCTGCAGCTGCACACCACGCGGTCGTGGGACTTCCTGGAAGTGCAGTCCGGGCTCCAGTCCGGCCGCCTCGGCCGACGGGCGTCCGGCGACGTCATCATCGGCATCATCGACACGGGTGTCTGGCCGGAGTCGCCGAGCTTCAACGACGCCGGGATGAGTGACGTGCCGGCGCGGTGGCGCGGCGTGTGCATGGAAGGAACAGACTTCAAGAAGAGCAACTGCAACAAGTACCAATGCTGGCCTGGCATTATGTATCTGTTCAAGAAATTTCTGTATAAGTGACACATATAATAATAATAATATATAAATGCGTGTCTGCCATGTGCCGCTGTCGCAGGAAGCTGATCGGCGCCCGGTACTACGGCGTCCAGCCCGAGTCGTCGGCATCGAACGCCTCCAGCAGCGCCGTGGCGACGCCGGCCGCCACCGGCACGCCGCGGGACACCGTGGGCCACGGCACGCACACGGCGTCCACGGCGGCCGGCGCGGTCGTGTCGGACGCGGACTACTACGGGCTCGCCCGAGGCGCAGCTAAAGGCGGGGCGCCGTTGAGCCGGGTGGCCGTGTACCGCGCGTGCTCGCTGGGCGGGTGCTCCACGTCGGCGGTGCTCAAGGCCATCGACGACGCGGTGGGCGACGGCGTGGACGTCATCTCCATCTCCATCGGCATGAGCTCCGTGCTCCAGTCCGACTTCCTCACCGACCCCATCGCGCTGGGCGCGCTCCACGCGCACCAGAGCGGCGTGCTGGTCGTCTGCTCCGGCGGCAACGACGGGCCCAACCCCTACACCGTCGTCAACTCCGCGCCGTGGATCCTCACCGTCGCCGCCTCTTCCATCGACCGCTCCTTCCAGTCCAGCATCGCTCTCGGCAACGGCGACGTCGTCAAGGTAGCCACACATACTGACTGATTGCACGCTGTTCCTTCCACCACCGCGGACGTGGCCGCCGCCATCGCCGTGCTTACAGCAGCTCTTCGTCGTTTGGTGCGTGTCAGGGAGTGGCGATAAACTTCTCCAACCACAGCCTCGGCGGCGAGAAGTACCCTCTGGTGTTCGGGGCCGAGGTGGCAGCCCACTACGCGCCGGTCGCCGAGGCGAGGTATTACTATACCACAGCTGAACGCCAGCGCAACGCGGCACATTTGTTAGGGTGCAGAACTAATTACTGTTGGAGAACGTTGCAGCAACTGCTATCCTGGGTCATTGGACGCGCAGAAGGTGGCCGGGAAGATCGTGGTGTGCGTGAGCACGGACCCGATGGTGTCGCGGCGGGTGAAGAAGCTGGTCGCCGAGGGGTCCGGCGCCAGGGGACTGGTGCTCATCGACGACGCCGAGAAGGACGTGCCGTTCGTCGCCGGCGGCTTCGCGCTATCCCAAGTCGGCACCGACGCCGGCGCGCAGATCCTCGAGTACATCAACTCCACAAAGTGAGCCAGCCAGCCCAGCACCGCGGGAGGAGTCTGACTGACACTGACCGTTGATCCTCGTGCTGGTTCAGGAATCCGACGGCCGTAATCCTCCCGACCGAGGACGTCGGGGACTTCAAGCCGGCGCCGGTGGTGGCGTCCTTCTCGTCGCGTGGCCCCGGCCTCACCGAGTCCATCCTGAAGGTAGTTTCCTTTCCTCTGCAGAATTGTGATGAAATGCTTGGAGTTGGAGCAGGCCGCATTTGGTGTTGACCTGACACGGACATGTCTCCGGACGATGGTAAATTGGTAATCTTGTGTGTGGCAGCCTGATCTGATGGCGCCCGGCGTCAGCATCCTGGCCGCCACGATCCCGTCCACGGATAGCGAGGACGTGCCGCCGGGGAAGAAGCCCTCGGCCTACGCCATCAAGTCCGGCACCTCGATGGCCTGCCCGCACGTCGCCGGCGCCGCCGCCTTCGTCAAGTCGGCGCACCCGGGCTGGACGCCGTCCATGATCAGATCAGCTCTGATGACCACAGGTAGCGTAGAACGAGCACAGCATTCATTCCCATTCGCATTTCGAGGAACACAATTAAACAAAGAACTTGCCTTGGCCGGGGCAAACGCATCGCAGCGACGACGACGAACAACCTCGGGAAGCCACTGGCGAGCAGCACGGGCGCGGCGGCGACGGGGCACGACATGGGCGCCGGGGAGATGAGCCCTCTGCGCGCGCTCAGCCCGGGCCTGGTGTTCGACACCACCACGCAGGACTACCTCAACTTCCTCTGCTACTACGGCTACAAGGAGCAGCACGTCCGGAAGATCTCCGGCGCCGCGCGCTTCTCCTGCCCCGCGGGCGCGCCCTCGCCGGACCTCATCGCGTCGGCCGTCAACTACCCGTCCATCTCCGTGCCGCGGCTGCAGAGGGGGCAGCCCGCCACCGTGGCGCGCACCGCCATGAACGTGGGGCCGTCGAACACGACGTACGCGGCCACCGTCGACGCGCCCGCCGGCCTGACGGTGCGGGTCTCGCCCGACTGGCTTGTGTTCTCGAGGAGGTGGACGACGGCGAGGTACGAGGTGAGCTTCGACGTGGACGCCGGCGCAGGCGTGAGCAAGGGGTACGTGCACGGCGCCGTCACCTGGTCCGACGGCGCGCACTCGGTGCGGACGCCGTTCGCGGTCAATGTCCTCTGATCTGATTGAGTCATCGGCGTTTTGCTTCTTTGATTATCGTGTTCTTGGTTCACATGAGCGTTTGGTTTTTTTGTGTTATACGCACTTGCACGAGTGGTACCTGGGGGAGCAATGCGCCCCCACAAGCACCCCTTAATTTGATGCAAGGGGAATAATTTGAAAAAATGAGTTTTGTTGTACTAGCACCCTGCTTCGTGTAGGGTCATCTCACAGTTAGGATTATTAACTATGGGTGTACTCTTATATGTTTTCTATAAAAGCTGAGTTTACCTCCTAAGAAAAGATTGGGGTGGTCAAGGCTAGGAAACTAGTCACGTTTGTTTGAAACATTTTCTTCTTGATACAAAGATGCACAAACGCTCTTGCGTATTGGGGGACCTCTAAAAAAGATTTACTATCAGTGATCAGTGAAGTCAGATTACGCAAATGTTGTACTCTAATTGAAAATTTGAGTAGCACCCTAGCTCCTATAAGTGTTGTTGTGGGTTTGTTGGACCGTGCGAAAGGCCTCAACCTGTCCAGGGTGTTCAACAGGAAATGCACTTCTTTGGTGTGGCTTGTTGGACCATCCAGCAAGGACTTAGGCTTTGTGTGGTTCATGTGGACCGCCCATTTGATCATTAGGATTATCTGTGTGGACAAGTCTAGGGTGACCAGGTGGTGACTCAACTTGGTGGGTTCTGGCAGACCATCCGGTAGAGAGAGCGGGCCTTAGAAAAATCAAGGCAACTGGGTGTCAAGTGTTGGGTTCTACTTTGGCGGACCATTCAAGTGAACCGGAAACCATCCATGTAAGCACTCTAAAGGCACCAAGGTCTAGACTCAAGTCTATCAATAAGCGGATCGAGCCGTTTCTCTCCGTGTCACTTGTTCCTCAAGGTTTCTAGGGGTCTCTAGGACAGATCCATGGGGGTGCATGGGTTAATTTGCGTATAGGTGAAGCCCTAAGTTAAATTTATCTTAAGATTTATAGCATTAGGGCACCATGTGAAGTCTAATTTTGCATGATATATGCACATATACAATTATTTGGTGCAATAAATATTTTTACTAGATAGCTTATGATAAAGGAAATTAACAAGACAGATTTGATGATTTTTCATTCACTAGAGAATCATTTATGATTTAGCAAGGTAAAATCATATTTAATATTAATTAAAATTATAAACATCATTTGTGGTGCAAATCCATTTTAAAAAGGTCGATGACATCATGGAAAAGGCACCCAAATTTATTTTATAATTTTTGAGCTATATTTATTATTTTTTGAATTTTATTATAAGATCTATATATATGTGTGTATAGCGGACCTTCCGGCTGTATCGGTCACCGTTTTTTGTTTGCCCGGCTACGATATAAAATAGTATCACAAACCATTTAGCCATCGCAAACCATTTCACAATTACAAAGACCCATGAGTGATGGTGAAATGGTTTGTGATACTATTAAATTATTGCCGATGTTTCTACCTATAGTCATTACTAACAGATTTGTCGTTAATGAGTTGTTTTCGAGAGTTTCGTTTAACAGGGGGCACAAGAGCCTGAGACCAACCAAATGGCAGCTTATTATCATGGGCTTGGTGGAGAATGGGAATGGTGGCCCGACTAACAAGCATATTTTTTTGTGCAGTAAACGTTAACTTTTAGGTCCTTCACGATTTAAGCTCTGAAAATCAAATTTAAGGTTAGAGAAAAAACCAAACTTCAACAGGTTCTCTATTAGAGCTCTAAAAAATTAGAGACCCCCCTCAAATCTTCCCCTTGTCCATCGTTCCTAGGGCGCCTACTTTAAGCCTTCAAATGAGGGTTGTGGTCGTTTCTCTTCCCGCGATCATATGGAACCGTGCTCGTCTGTTCGCATCCGATGCCGTGCCGCCTCATTCACCGTCCCATATGCTATGTTGTGTTGTTCCCGTATTTCTATATAGCTCAATAGATTAGAAAGTCTGGAGAAAATAAGGAGTGGGTCCCATTTGGTAGTGTGTATTGGAATAGATTTGAGGGCTCTGCTAGATGAGCAAAAACAATCAGGTCCTCAAAAGTAGAGGGAGCCCACGAATCAAAACTAGGGGCCTTGATTTGATCACACAATATTTATAGATCCCTTATATGTTAACTTGTTAAGTTAGCACTGTGTAAGGGCTTATTTGGACCATCTACGGCTAGTTACTAGACGGGTCTAAAAATTAGCCCAAATAGCTAGAGTTGACCAACTAGTTGGTTAACAACTAGTTGTAGACTTGATTAACAAATTAGCTCATCTGTTAGCCCCCTGCTTGAATTGGATGGGCTATGACTAAAAATTAGCTAGCTAACAATTCACCCTATGCATCTAAACATGCCTTACACTGGGATTTGCAGGATGTAACATGTAAAGGTCACAAAATTAGGTCTTGGATATTCCACAGAACATATATATATATATATATATATATATATATATATATATATATATATATATATATATATATATATATATATATAGGGAGAGGCTATTCAGTAGCCAGCTACAGAATAAGTTATTCTGTAGCCACCTCCATTTACCATAATTTTATATACTAATTTACGATAATGTCAATATATATTTACTATAGTTGGGTTACTATAACACACGGAGATATTTACCATAATGTTGTAGTAAACCACTTAGTAAGGAGTTACTATAATCTCATAAATTAACATAGTAATTATCGTAACTCAAAGTGGCTACAGAATAAGTTATTTTATAGCCAGCTATAGGATAGTAGTTCTATATATATATATATATATATATATATATATATATATATATATATATATATATATATATATATATATATATATATATATATAGAACTACTATCCTGTAGCTGGCTACAGAATAACTTATTCTGTAGCCACTTTGAGTTACGATAATTACTATGTTATTTTACGAGATTATAGTAACTCCTTACTAAGTGGTTTAATATAACATTATGGTAAATATCCCATGTGTTATAGTAACCCAACTATCGTAAATATGTATTTATATTATGGTAAATTAGTATATAAAATTATAGTAAATGGAGGTGGCTACAGAATAACTTATTTTGTAGCCGGCTACTGAATAGCCTCTCCCTATATATATATATATATATATATATATATATATATATAGGGAGAGGCTATTCAGCAGCCGGCTACAAAATAAGTTATTCTGTAGCCACCTCTATTTACCATAATTTTATATACTAATTTACCATAATGTCAATTCATATTTACGATAGTTGGGTTACTATAACACATGGGAATATTTACCATAACGTTATAGTAAACCACTTAGTAAGGAGTTACTGTAAATCTCGTAAATTAACATAGTAATTATCGTAACTCAAAGTGGCTACAGAATAAGTTATTCTGCAGCCAGCTATAGGATAGTAGTTCTATATATATATATATATATATATATATATATATATATATATATATATATATATATATATATATATATATATATATATATATATATATATATAGTTCAAAGCATAATAAACTCAGTTCCCCCGAATACGTCAGGATTATATTGTTGTAGGGGATAATTTTGGCTTTGTTCGGCTTACCCCATATTCGGCTTGTTTTTTCAGCTGGAACAGTGTTTTTTCACAATAATTCAGCCAGAACAGTATTTTCAGCCAGTTTCAGCCAAATTTCAGACCAGCGAACGGGGCTTTTGTTCTCAAACGAGGTCTAATAACCTTTTCCATCTTGGAGTGACTGGTTCCTACGCCTTGTGCAGATCAGGTGCCCGGTTCTGCCAAATGGCGAACTAAGTATGCCTAATAAGACATTACACGAGTGTGATAGCTACGTACCATATAGTTTCCTGCGCAAGTAGTGTATTGCGCCGATTAAAACAAAGTAGCTCCTGAAAATGCTTACTGATCAGTATCAATCTTTTTGGACTGACACTACTGAATGCCATTTGTTGTAACCTAGTAGTCTCCACCAGGGGCTAGTGCTTAGTTACGCAACTGGAGCATGTAAAACTGTCGTGCCAAATGCTTGGCAGTACCGGCTCATAAGATACAAGTCCAATAAATTAAAGAAGATGAAACAATACAAGTTCCAATTGCGTATGGACAAATAAAATTTGGGATTTTTTTGGATGTGAAGTGACCATCGTCTCTTGGAAAGGGAATTCAGATTCACATATATATACATATGTAATCCACAACAGCAGGTAATCAAGACAAGAGACGAAGACATATGTTGTCACGTACTCCTAGTTGTTGTTGTTTTTGACAAAGTCGTACTCCTAGTTTTGTGTTTTTGCTGGCTACAAACGTACGTGGAGGCCACGAACAAAAAAGGTAAAAGATATACTACACATAAAAACGTCCCTCTTTATTTGTTCTTCCTTATTACTATTACTAATAATAAATAATAATCCTAAAAACAATATCGAAATAAAATGCAGCGAATGAGATTTCGTGTTCTAAGAATAATATTGTACGTACTGGTATATCATTCGGAAGCTAAGTAGTTATTATTGCTGTATTGGTGATTGCCTATGTGGAGCGAATATTAGAACATGATTAGTAGGTGCAGCAGGAACCAGAAACGCGAATCGACACCCTGCACTGGCCGACAGGTGGGCCTCGATGCCCAGCCAGCCGGCCGGGCCGGTGCTCCACCCTGTCACGTCATGCAGGCGGGCACGACGGACGCGGCCGGGCAGCGGTCGTTAAGCCCTCCTGATGATTAATTGTTTTTCCCGCGTCGCCGCCACGCCTTATTGCTTTGCCTAATCAGTAGAGACCAATCAGGTTCGGACGACGGAGACGAAGAGGAGCCTTGGTTGCAGTAGGTTCCCAACTTCCAACCTCCAAATCCAAAAGGGGATTCCAGAGAGAGAGAGAAAGCCCAACAGCAGCGGCGCCGGCCGGCCGACGTGCTGATGTCCCAGCACTGACGCGGCGCGGAGCCTGCCGGAGCATTCTGGGGAGGGGCGCGCCGCCGTGGCTCCGCCGCGTATGCCTACTTGTTGATTGTGCGAGGTCGATCGGCCGTGACCGTGAGAGGTCGACGTCTTGAAGATGATGGGGGAGCGGGCGCCGGACCGAAGGAGGCTGTACCAGGTTTGGAAAGGAAGCAATGTATGTAAGCCTTGGTGCCTCTCTGCTTCATCACAGTTAATTCCTGCAAATTGTCTGTGAATTTTGGAATTTAGGTGTCGCCGATCTTCAGCTTGATTCAGATAGTGCCAGTGTAAGGAATAACAGTCCCTGAATGTTTTTCAGAAATTCCTCTTTGGGGGGCGGCTGATTTTCGGCCCGGACGCGGGCTCCCTCTTCCTATCCACAGTCCTGATAGCATGCCCGTTGGCCGGCCTGTGCTTCCAGTGCGTCACCAAGCTCAGCTCCGGCAGCTCGGAGAGGCAACCGCTCGGCCTGCCGGTCCTCCTCTCCACCATCCTTCTTGGGCTATCGGTGGGTGAGCGTGAGCCTGACTCACTCGACTGCATGCCGACTGGCTCTCGATCAGGATTGCTAATCCTCCGTTCTTTGCATTGCATCGCATCGCAGGATCTGGCGTTCCTGTTCCTGACATCGAGCAGGGACCCGGGGATCGTGCCGAGGAACGCGCGCCCGCCGGAGCAGGCGGAGGGCGGCGGGGACGGGGACGGCGACCCCGTCGCCGCCGCCGATGACGACGTCGTCACGGCGTCGACCGAGTGGGTGATGACGAGCGCCGCGAACCCGCACCTCCGGCTGCCGCGCACCAGGGACGTGGCCGTCGCGGGGGGCCACGTCGTCCGGGTGAAGTACTGCGACACGTGCCTGCTGTACCGGCCGCCGCGGGCGTCGCACTGCTCCATCTGCAACAACTGCGTCCACAAGTTCGACCACCACTGCCCCTGGGTCGGCCAGTGCATCGGCCTGGTGAGTATGTGCATGTCACGGCCACGCCCGGGCCGCCAGGCTCTGAATGAAAATCCTTTGCATGCGTTGAGCTGACACCGACGAACGCCGCGCAGCGCAACTACCGCTTCTTCTTCCTCTTCATCTCGACGTCCACGTTCCTGTGCCTCTACGTCTTCGTGCTGTCCTGGCTCAACATCGCCGCGCAGAGGCCGCGACACGGCGGGTCGCTGCTGAGGTCCATGACCGGCGAGCCGCTCTCCCTCGTGCTCATCGTCTACACCTTCGTCGTCGCGTGGTTCGTCGGCGGCCTCACCGTCTTCCACATCTACCTCATGAGCACCAACCAGGTACGTGACGTACTCCGATCCGATCCGTCAGAGCCGGCCGGAGCGGAGATATTCATGCTTTGGTTGTTCAGAGACGTTGATCGAGCTGCGCATGCAATTCATGACGTTCATTCGTTTGTGCAGACGACGTACGAGAACTTCAGGTACCGGTACGACGAGAAGGAGAACCCGTACAACAGGGGCGTGCTGGCCAACGTGTCCGAGGTGTTCTGCACCGGGATGCCGCCGTCGATGAACAATTTCCGGGCATGGGTGGAGCTGCCGGCACGAGCACCGCCGGAGGCGTTCGTGGACGGCGGGCCGTTTACTTCCAGGAACAAGATCGACCTGGAGATGGGGTACAAGGGCGTAGTGCAAATGCAACGCCCTGCTGGTGTTCCAGCCATCTTGCAGGGGCTGCATTACGCGGAAATGGAGAAGAACAGTGCCAGCTTCCACATCAAGGACCGCCAAACCGCGGAGGCGCCGGACCCCTTCATGATCCCGGAGGAGCCGCCACACCCTGCGGCAGTAGGAGCTTCGTCTCCAACTGTGTTTGTACATGACAACGGAGTCGAATGAAGCGATGAGCAGCGGCAATATTCCGTGGTCATTGTGACTGAAAACTGTGGTTGCACAATGATGCACTTGCAATACATTTTTGGACAATCTTGGAACTCGAGAGGTTAAAAATCGTAATATATAGATTATGACCTTGCTCATACGTTAATTGAACTAGGTACATTCTCCGTACGTTGGGCTTGAACTTAAGGTGTAATTTAGGAGAATTGATCATATATTTATGTTGTATATATGTTGAAACTGTTCGATTGCTTCCATGTCAGAACCTCCAATTTAGTTTGTTTGTAAGAGAGTAGCTAATTCGTTATCATGATGGTAGCCACCAATAGATTGCAATCGTGTCATTTATCTTTGGAGAAAGAAAGAGATACACTTTCAACCCTTATCAATCTATAAAGGGATTGGCACATTGCACTATATATATTTGAAAGGAAAGACTAACTTATATAATAAGTAACATGTATGAAAGAGATGGTCCTAAACTCATATCCTTTCTTCCTCCTTCAGCCCCCTCTTCTCCTTTCTCCCCCTCTTCTTCCCTCTCTCTTCATTCCATGGAGCCCAACAGGGGGGGGGGGGGGGGGGGGGGGGGGGGGGGGGGGGGGGGTGGGGGCGGGCTTCAGCATCCCCAGCACTGGATCCACCCCTGCTCGTAGCCATATTGGATATTCTAGGCATCGAGTTGTATCAAATGCCAATTCAGTACAGAATTCTCACCTTTTACTTGAATATTGATGGAAAACAAGAACAACCAAATATTTTGTATATGAAGTTCCAACAAATTGCCAACCGCCAAGAATGAACTTGAGGAATTACCGAATTAGGGTTGCAAGAAAAGAAAACACCCTTGTTGTGACCGGCATTATATTAGTATTATATATGAGGTTTGTTAGAAAATAGAAAGTGTCCACTCAAAAAAGCGGATATGCAAATAAATTGCATGTCTTCTAGGTACCTACCTATCACGACAAATACTTCTAAGTATGCTTTCATAGTAGGTTTTCACAATTTCTAGGAATTTTGTCTTTCGATAGATATGCATCTGAAATTTGTTATTTTCGTATGAATTTTGAGTCAGAGATCGTTGAGCTTGTCCTCATGCCGCCCGTGGATGACGTCGCGTGTGCGGTCACACCCGGAGGCGCAGCCTCAACCATGCCGATCGACACTTTCATCAACGCTTTCAAGAAGCCGTTGCAGCAGCCTATCCTTTCGTCGCCGCCCAGGCTTCGGATCACAAAAATCCCGGGGGAGGGTGACGATGACAATGAAGGATTTGTCCCCAAGGAGTGCACGCCTTGTAGCAAAGAGCAAGTTCAAAGCCCAAAAACCTGAAGCGCAGGCGAGGAAGGTAATGATGAAGTGTTTGGGTTTTGAGGTCGAAACTGAGCTGACTGATGAGGCGTCGTTTGAAGAGTTCCAGAAAGCGTTTGTGCCGCCGTTGTCGCCCTCGAAGGAGGCAATGCGCGTGCTTTTCCCTAGTAGGCGGAGCATGCGCGTGCCGGCCGAGAGTGCCGTGTAGGCCACTAGAAATCCTTATCTTTGGTTGCATAACAGTATGGCCATATAATCCTTTTTTTGTAATATTGCTAGTTTGTTCGTCGCACGGCCAATCTTGCCTGTGTCTCACTAGTGAGATTGTGCCGATCTGTAACGTTTAAACTCCTGTCTTCTTAATGAAATACGGGTTAAACTCCGCTCACGAAGAAAAAAAATTAGTAGATTGAGTTTGAATCTTAAATTTTGCGACAATGAATATGTATCGGTGAACTGTCGATAGATGGGTCTTGCGCATGGTGCGGTGGTGCCTTCAGGTCCCATCCTATGCTATAAAGGCACCATGGATGCACAAGACTCATTCCATGGCCTCTATAGCATATGGGACTAATCTACACCATAGTTTCGTTGATTAACAACCACGTATGACACGATAGATCTCGCCACGAAGGCTTCTCTCTACATGCAAATCGAGAACACAACCAAAGAATATAGAAGATGCAATCTCAAATGTTGCTAATATAAATAAGCTTACAAGTAGTTTTGGTTGCACGAACCAATGCATGGTGAAACTATTCGATGGCAAATTAGTCTAAGAAAAACCCAAGTTTAAAAGTGGCTATAGCAAAATATAAGAGAACGAGTGGTGGCAGAGGGTCGGCGTCGGGGGCGGAGGTGCATCAGGGCGAAGGAGCGTCAGGACGGCTGTTGAATGCTGAGCAATACGGATCGGAGGGTGGTGGCTAAATATTGAACATGAGAGTTTGTAAGTATAGTGATACTGGTGGGTCATGCGATCCAATTCCAATTCCGAATCGTTAACCATCCAAACAGCTACGCTTGGAGCTAGGCAGCTAGCCAATACCAATTTCAAATTCTGAGACTGAATATCGACGTCCAAACGAAATGTTAACAAAATTAGGAATGAGCTCTATATTTTTAACTTTTATGGCAATATCCAAAGGTTGCATATCCTTGTAAGAGGAGAACTGAGATGAAACGGTAAGGGAGAAAGAGACGTGGAGGATGATAGCTGCACCCTTCACCTAATACAAATGTAATCATATTACATATGTTGCTAACCAAATGTAGCTTATGCAACTTAAACCAAATGGCATCACATTGTATATGGTTATATCGGTTATGACTAGCCTATAGGATGGTTTGATACAAGAGCTATTTGCTAGCTAGCTAAAATTAGCCGTAAAATTAGCCGTAGTATATCTAAACGGAAGGACTAATAGGTGGACAATTTTTAATCAAATCATCAATTAGTAGTTAGACAACTAGCTAGCCAATCTCAACTAATTTAACTTAATTTTTAGCCCAGCTAATAACTAGCTCTAGCTTATCTAAACGTGCCCTATATTAGAATCAATACAGCTAAAATTATGAGCAACCGATCAAACTCGTCAGACGGTAGCTAGAGAAAACTTCTCAGAAAAGATGGTGTTGAATGGCAGGGTTGCCGTGCAGAGGTAAACATGAGCCATTCTCCATCTCTTATCTCACAACTAAAAAGCCTAAAGAGGAGACACCGGCATCGTGCTACAATCGACCTTCGCCTCACCTTCGCTTCACCCGTGCGAATTTTTTTTTCACCTCGACGCTCTGCCCGCCCATGCAAAAGGAAACTCGCGGCCTCCACGCTCTACCTTCCCGTGCGAAAAGAATTGGCTTCACCCTGCTCGCCCTGTCACCATCCGGCAATCCCGCGCGCACCTCCCTTGCAAACCCTGTCTGCCCCCTCCATGCAAAAAAAGTTAAGCCAGCGCGATCAAGGCCGCTCCAAACATTGTGCAATCTTCGCGTCCCAGGATCGCCTAAAATCATGCTGCCGCTTCCCCATTCCTTACTAGAGCCATGGTGTGTGCGTCCTCCGCGGTCGTCCACCCGGCCATCATTGCATGCCCATGCAAAAACCAAAAACTTGGGCGTCTTGGGCTCCCGACGGTGGTCAAGGTCGAGGTCGTTTGGATGCGTGCGGCGCGGCGGGCGAGGGTGTGATGACAAAGAATGGCTTGTGGTTGCAGCGCGCGGATGCGGCGCTGATGTCTCAGAGGCAGATGTTTGGGCGGCGACGGCTCTTAGGGTAGAGCGGTGCAGGCAGCTGCGCTTCCCTAGTGGCGGCAGCACTCCCTCGGCGGTGGCCACCGACGGTCACACCTTCAACACCTTCAATTACCTCCTGGAAGATGAATTCAGTGAGTTGTCCTGCCTTCCTGCCGTCCGCCTCTGTCAAGTTCTGTGCTTTTAGCATTTCATCAGTAATTTTTCTCAGTCTTAGATGTATTTTCTAAATTGGGTGTATGGTCAAACCGTGGGGGAATTGGATGACAATTGAAGTTTTGGCGTTGTTGGATGGAGAACCAAATGAAAGAAGGGCCTTGTTTAGATACCCTCAAAATTCCAAGTTTTTTCACTCTCTCTCCATCACATCAATTTTTAGCCGTTTGCATGGAGCATTAAATGTAGGTAAAAAAAATAACTAATTACACAGTTTAGTTGGAAATCACGAGATGAATCTTTTGAGCTTAGTTGGTCCACGATTGGACAATATTTACCAAATAAGACAAAAGTGCTACTATTCATCGGGTTGAAATTTTTTTCAATCTAAACAAGGCCAAGGATTAGGATAATCTGTGATTATGTCATCCAGTGTGCATACCAAAAGGTGACACACTCAACATCCTCCTCTTTTTTCATAGAATGGAAACACTCATACGACTGAACTCAAGGCGTTGAATAACAGAACGAATGCAGGAGTGACTGAAAAAAAAAACGAAATGGTCTTTGTGATTGAGGGAAATGACAGCAGCGATCCCGTGTGTGGCCAAATTCAGAAACTCCACATGATGATAACCCATTGATTAGAAGAAGAGATATCATTTCTATTATGATTAGTATATTGGCATGCTTGTGCATCACTGTATCTTGATCTGCATGGTCATGTAGACAATGCATATGTGCAGGGCCGACATGGCACGGGCCAAAGGCAATGCTGGCTCCAAGGAGATTTCAGTTCCCAGGGACGCCAGTGGCAATGTCATCTCTGCTCATCAATGTACTTGAACATCTTGTTAGATTTTTCAATACCATTATCTAAGCTTATGCCACTTAAACTAATATCCTGTTCTAGAGCGATGTAACAATTTCAAATTTTATTTGGTTCAGTCTGCAGTTTTTTTCCATGATGATAATCCTGAAGGTATTGAGGCACGTAATGAGGTTAGCACACCCTATTCACTATTATGCATTTATTACTAAGAATTTCAAAATTATGTTCCTACCATTCAAAATAGGTGTCATCATAGACCATCTTCTGACTGATTGTATGCCTGTAATTACTAATAAATGTACCGACAAATGACTGATGTATCACGTGTGTTTGTGGTAATGACTGTTTGCAGGCGAGAGTAATAGTGGCCCAGATCCATGAACCATTACATGTAGCACGTGTGTTTGTGGTAATATGTACAACAATTGATTATAGGACACAATCCATCAACCAGGTTATGCATATCATTCATCTTGAGTTGTCATATAGTGAATTGGACTGCATGCATCTGATTTTCCATCATCGCTGCCTCCTCCGACGCATAGGAACTCCGATGCAAATAAGTATTTTATATTTATTATGTACTGCAAAAAATGGATTTGATAAGATAGAATAGAAGCCATGCGTTGGTCTTGAATTGGCATGAAGCTCATATGGGTGTGGTCTGATGGTCTCTATGTCAGCTGGTCTAATAACAGGGATGCCTAATAAATCTGCCTGTAGGTAGGAAGTAAACAAACTATCATCAGTTAAGAACAAAGACAAGTCCGGCAAGAGAAGCAGACTTTCCGTTCCATATAATATCACACAAGAAGTCAAGAACACATATCCCAGCAATCGCCTCAACTTAATTATATTGGATTTTTTCTGAAGCTTTTGACATGATCTTTGCCCTGTGATTGAATTTTTCAGTTTCAAGATTCAACTCTTGCAGTTCATCTTGCAGCTGATTTATCAAGCTGGTTTAACTCCACGATTAATTCAAAAAACAGGGTTAGGTGCATACTGCTTGTTTATCTGAATAAAATCCAACAACAGGTTGAGAACCTGGACCTGTCATGCTGATAGTTGTAATTACTGATTCTTGTAACTATATAGGATCAGTTTAGTCTTGTGTTTCGGAGTAACTTTAGTTGGCCTTTGTCTAACACTGTTCACTATCCGACAAAATCAATTTTGCATTTTTTTATTTGAAGATATTCCTCTCAGTCTTGCATGTTTCTGTCTACCACAGTTTAGTCTGAAACCTAATATGTTGGTCATCAATCTATAATACTGTCGGATACCGCGAGAAGGGGTACCCTAAGCAAGAACCAAAAAACGACTGCTTAGACTTCGTAAAAATCGAAACCAGCTAACAATCGCTGGCCTCGGGCGACCTCTCACCAAAGGCCTCGGCCAATTCTCCGTATCGCTCGAGGCCCCCTCACCGCTGGCCTCGGGCGATCCCCCACCGAAGGCCTCGGCCGACCCCCTCTCGTCGCAGGCCTCGGCCGGGTCGCCGACCCTCCGCCTCACGCGAGGCGGGCTCGGCAACACTCCGCTGCCTCTTCCTTCACCTGTCCCTCTGACCAAACGTCACGTCGCATTAACTCAGCCAACTGCTGCCACCGACATCGGCCGCATGCTCGGCACAGTACAGCGGAATGGCCGACGGGACGGGGGGCGGGACTGGACAGGGGTTACCCGCCACTGTGCCCACCGCTATGCACATGGTTGACGCCCATGCCTCACTGTGCTGCCAACTCCTGCTCCGAGAACAACGCGGCGTGGGGAGCCACGACCGGGATACTGTGGCCTCGGAATCGGTACCCAGGACCAATAATTCCCTCCAAAGCCTCGGCAGTTTGCTTCAGGGGCTCGGCAGCCTGGGGATCCATGTCCGCCGAGCCCCCACGATGGCTCGGCCTCGGCATCTGCAGAGCCTCGGCCCCATACGACGTCATCGCACGATGACCGGCACGTCGCCCGCCATGCCCTGCCTCAAGCTGTACTGGAGCCCCACGACGTACAAGATCAAGTATGACCGGCGCGTCACTTCTGCACGACAAGGACGGGGCCACTCCATCGACCATACCACAACAGTGGCCGGCTACAGGGCTCGGACACGCCATCCCCACTTATCGGACGCTATGTAGCAACATATGTACGTCCTGGTTCTCCCTTAGAGTATAAAAGGGAGGGGCCGGGGCCATTTCTAGGGGAGAGGAGAACGACGAGCAGAAAGAGGAACTCACCAATAGAACCACACACTTCTACGCTACTTGAGAACAACGCCTCAAGCAGCCCGCACCACCCCCGGCCGAGACCTGGGGCTAGCTCCCTCTCTCACCTAGCTTATAACCCCCTACTACGAGCACTCCGGTGCAAGGAATACAAGATCGATCTCTCAAACTGGACGTAGGGCGTTGATTGCCTGAACCAGTATAAACCTTGTGTCTCTTTGCATCACCATCGGGGATTAGAGGCACGCAGCACAAATTCACTCGTTGGTTAAGGACCCCCCCCCCCCCCCCCCCCCCCCCCGGTCCGAAACACTGACAAATACTATATCTGACTTTGCACAGGATGGTCGGCTACGAATGGACTTTGTAATCCAGTTGTTGGCTTATGACGGAAATTCTAGGATAATTTCAACTCATGTAGAGCCACAAGACTATCTTAAGCGTATCATAGACAATGCCTGGTAGTAGATAGTCGTAATGAGTACAGTTGTTACGGTACGAAGTAGAACCATGCATTTGGCTCAAGAACAGAAAACTGTGTTAATCATGATTTACTTTGGAAACAAGATGGGTTTTGTTTCAGAAAAAAAAAAACTAAGTACCTTACTCCTGTTGAAGTGTCCATTTGACGTCAGCAGCGATCTACTACTCCAAACCGCCGAGGCCAAGTCTGGTGCCGTCAAAGTGGCCACCCGACATCAACGACAATCTGCTTCTCCTGTCCTTGCTATCTGCTTCTCGGTCTGACTGTACAAAAGGGAGGACAAGTCATGGGTAAGTGACGGTCAACAAATTGCCCTAATCCTGTCAACATAGTCTGTAGTGATTGCAGTTCTAATGACCTTTATATGAACTAATAATACAACTGCAATTTTTGCCCTAAATATGAACTGGTTCTACCTTTATATGAACTGCAATTAGTTTAAACTTTAAACACTATTTGCAATTGTTGGCGAGAATAAGACACAATACAGAAAGAAAATGAAATGAAGGTCTTTCTGTCACACCTCAGATATGCTCCAAGCTATAAATGTTATGAACACAGATGGACTGCTCTGAACCTGCAGTTGCCAAACGTTAACTGAAACTTTTCAGACAGGATTGAACTCTCCAGGAGGCGAAACACAACAACGTTACAGAAACCCTAGCAAAACCTGAATCTTTTATATATGTGCACAAGAGGAATCCCTCTGATAGCTTTTAACCCAATCCAAGCATCACAACTCGAGAATTTGCCGGACAACAGCCAGGATGAAGTGGGTCCTCCCTCCCCATTGCAAGAAAGCAAGAAGTGGCGCAGTCGGCACCAATCCTGAACCAAAATGGCACCATTCTGAGTTTCTTCTCATAATCACAACATCAATCACTGGGTTTTGTTTCAGAAAAAAAAAAATCATATTTGTTCCTTAATTCTCTTAAACCTTAATGACACATATTCCAAAGCCTAAGTACCATATCATAGTATACATAAGATGCATACCACATACACAAATTAAGCTGAACAGGGAGAGGAGAGAGATTAGAGGGACAAACCTGAGGAAGATGGTGACTTGTGGGAAGGGCAAGTTGAGGTACTCCATTATTTTCAGCACTGCTTTAGACTTGATGTAGGACCTGCAAAAATCATAATAGGATTAATAATCATAATTAAGAAATCAGTATGCTCAAAATAAGAAAGAGGCGTTAACTTACCCATCCAAATGAAAAAGGTGGTACAGTAGCAACAGGAGGGGGATGTCATAGCTTCAGGTCACTAACTACTCCAAGCAGCCAACTTGCCGTGCCATCACCACCAGCAAGATATTTCAAAGATCACTGGCTAATAAAAGGACATATCCAACCAGAAATTCTTTTTGGATGCATAAATTCAAAAGTAGGTTTCTCACAATTAGCCTTGAGCTCTTCTGTATTTGAGTAGCAACAAGGTCACCGTTAGACTTGAGCTTTTCAAAGTTGCAGTATAATCTGAGTAGAACCTTATCAAGAGCCTCTTCTGAGAGATCAAAAACCTTTGCAAAAAAAATTGAGTGGATACAACAATGAGAAGATGATTTAAAGTACTACTATAGTATAGTGCAACTATGCAAGGGAATGCATATTTTCATTGTTACAGCATTGCCAAACTGCTAGCCTATTTACCTGCACTTCATTGAGAAGTTCTCGGTATGTTTTGATCAGACTGCTTCCCAGTTGGCCACCACTTCTAGAGTTGATGAAGACTACAACAGGGCAACATGGCGCACTATCAACAGTGACTTGTTCAGAGTCCGGCTTCAGTATGTAATCGGGGATGGAGTAGTCCATCAGTAGCCCGCATGAGCTGTGGCAGGAACCATTAGTGCCAATTCTGTGCAGTTCCATGCCGCAAAAACGTTTTCATGACAAACCATAGTTGAATTGAATCCCCCTCCCCATTATCTTCCATCCACTGACAAGTATAAAGAATTAGAAGGTGCAGGATGGTCAAACTTGTAAAGCTATATATGATTTCACTACGGCCATCTCGTATCTAACAGGATTGTTGATGCATTATCTATAATAACAAAAGGGAATTTGTGCAATGACCAACAGCAACAGGAAATATTCCCCTAAAATAAAACATTACTAGAAATAGCAGCTACTGACTATCACAAATGAATTAAATAAAACTTCCAGAGTCCAGACTGGTATCATTAACCAACACAAAATCTAGCAATGAACAAATTAACTACGTAATGATAGTTCATTCCGACTTGGGAGGAAGGATAAGCCATACCTCGAAGTGAGGGTGCCGGGTGTGGCGATGTGGGGATCTAGCGCCGTGGCGGCTGCAGCACCTTGGGGCTCCGTCTCCGCCGAGGTACGCAGATGCGGGAGGGGATGAGGTCGGCGTGGATTGGCCTTCTTTCCTGCGGCGGCTTGCTCATCCTGGTTCCACGCCGGCGGCCTCCTGCCCACCAGGCCTTCTACCCAAGACCCCGTCCGCATATCATGGCCGCCTACGGTGCTCGTCGCTGGGTCGCCATCCCTGTATCTGACCTCGCCTCGCAAGCGCCGAGGATGCTGCTCGCCGGAGCTGCCCTCACCGCGGATGCGCGGGGACTGCAAGAACCCGCAGTTGTCTTGCGCGCGTCAAGCCGGCTGAGCTCGGAGCTGGTATTTCCCAGTTGAACCACGAAGAAAGGTTCGGGAGGACGAGGGTCACCGGCGCCGCAGGTGAAGACGGAGGCGGCCGGCAAACGAGCTCCAGAAAGCACCTCTCCCGTCACGCCGTTGCGAGCGAAGCAGCGGAGAGGATCTCTCTCTATCTCTGCCTCTGGCCTGTAATACACCACTTCCGATTATCCTACACCTACCAAACAAATTCCACATCTACAGTTACAACCTAAACTACTTCTACCCCACAAAACGAACATAGATAAAGATCATATTAAAAACATAGGCACCGGATTAACTCTTACTTAACCACATCCGATGGTCCTGCTTGTTTGGATGTGCCTTGCCCCAGCGATAGCTCACGCCCCTGCCCCAGCGACGCGAGACCGCGATCCCACGCCCGCGACTCCCCCTCTCCCTTCTCCCTGCCCTATCGCGTCGAGCGATTCCCTCCTCCTGCCCCATCGCAGCGGCGGTCGCCCGGCGCACAGACGGCGCCCCCTCCTCCCCTTCCTCTCTCTCTCACCCTCTCTCTCCTAACCTGGCGGCCGGGCCCGACCGAGCAGGGCAATGGCATAGTGCTGGTGCGACCGGCCGTCGTCGGCCCTCCGCATGGCGGCGCACTCCTCCGTCTCCACATCCCCCGCTCCACCCCCTGCGCAGCATGGTCGGGGTGACGGCGAGCGCCACCGGGTGTCGCGTCGGCACAGCGGGCCCCGACGGTGGGCGCCTTCAGCCATTGCGGCGCATCGGCACGCGCGGGCTCCATGGCGGAGTGGTTGTGATGCAGGAGGCTGGTTCCACGGCGGAGTTCCCCAACGTCGTTGGCCTCCACGCTCTCTCTGGCTGTGAGATCCACTCTCTACCTCCCTCTCTAGATCTGCGTTGGATCTAGTATTTCACCCAATTTGAGCAGGTAGCAATTGCAGACAGTCATGTTTAAATTAACTATGTTTTGCTTTTGGATACAACTTAGTTGTATCTTGGAGGTATGTGATTTATAATTGGGTCAGAGATGGAAAATTCTTTGGCATCAAAGCCAAACCTTTGGTTGGCTTTAAATTTGGTTTGCTCAGATATATATATTAGTTATTATGTCGAGACATTATTGGAATCTTTTTTAGACTAT
This sequence comes from Miscanthus floridulus, assembly GCF_019320115.1. Classification (NCBI taxonomy): domain Eukaryota; kingdom Viridiplantae; phylum Streptophyta; class Magnoliopsida; order Poales; family Poaceae; genus Miscanthus; species Miscanthus floridulus. The sequence continues at coordinate 36,398,901 of NC_089584.1, read as the reverse complement.
TGTTGGAACGGATTAATCACCTACTTCTTTGTGTTGTACACTACCACTAATTTTTTGTTTGCTCAGATATACAGACCATTATTGCTCAGATATACAGACCATCCGCTCTACTTATTTGTGTTCTACGCTACAACTATTTTCTTATTTGCCTACAAATCGAGCTTCTCCTAATGCCTGAAGAAAAGACTTCTTGGATCAGCACAAGACCCCTGACGTACTAGAATATCATCAGTTAAGGTCCTCCAGGTGTCTTAATATTTAGGAACCATCTTGTTGCAAACTTCTCAAAAAATACAACGATGCAATGTCATCTATCATGTTGTCTTTCAATGGAAATGCTTGGTCTATTCACTATCACTCACAGAATTTATGCACTATGTTTTTGAAGGAACAAGCTGGAGTTGGTATGATTGCCTATTGGAGTCTCCCTGTTTGTGCGTCCACCATCAGATCACAAATAAATTGAATTCATAGATGGGTGCGTATGATATCGAGGATGCAATGGCATGGAAAAAAGATAGAACTCATCATTGATCAGGTGTAGTATAAATCTGGGTTGTACCTGTTTTCCCTCCATGCTTATTTATCAAAGTTTATTTTTATTATTTCAGTTGATCAAGCCTAATTATTTGAAAAAACATTATTTTTAGTTGTGCAAGCAAGTAGAACCGAGCATCAAGTGTCGCGAGTTTCAGCACAACAATAGATCGGTGAAGCCATCAATTCGCCATTTTCAGGTGATTTGTGTCTTTCAATAGATGAATTGTTGAGATATGGTCTTCAAGTAATTAATCCAAGCAATAAATATCAATTGTGCTCTCTGATTTACATACACAGTTTGATCTGTCGAAAGTGCCTGTGTAATGTCTGGCTTGCTAAGAGTAGCTTTCCACCTCCTGTGAAATAGAAGCACATGTATTGCTTACCCTAAATAGCTCTGACTATGGGCATTTAAGATTTGGTTTGTTGGCAATACCGGCACTGCTATATTTTGCTAAATTGTTTGCACTTCAAGACTTCAGTAATATTGCTAGATACCTTTGTTTTATGTGAGTGAAAATGGATTGGATTATGTGCGGAGCTCTATGGTTTTTAATATGAAGATGGCTTACCATAACTTTTTAGCTCATAATATAGCTCATCGATGTCATTTTGTGGTTTTGAACATTTTGCTCATCGATATCTTCTTTGGTCCTCATTAGTGATGATTGGGGCTGAATGGACATGCCAAGAGGGAGTAGAATTTCTCCATGCACTACAGCAAGTAAGAAAAGTAAGAGGCATGTATTCTGGACCTTGGACGCGGAGAAGTAGCAACGTCTTTCTCCATCGTCCAAGAAGCAACGCTGCCCTTCTCTATCCGCCGTGCAGCAAATTGAGCCAACCCTCTATAGCCTCCTCTATGAAGAGCTGCCACCCCTTTACAAGGTAAAATCACTAATCGGACTGTCCTTTATGATGTTATTGCTTGTGTGATGATGATCTGTTTTGCTTGGTCGTCTAGTGACTGATTCTGTTAAACCGCCTATCGAAAGATCATACCTGTCAATTTGATTTTTGATTTTTTTTTTAAATTCCCTGTGCATCATTCAAAGTGAAAACCAGTAAGATGACACTCCATATACTATGTGTCAAGATTGTTTTCTAAATCATATTTTTTGGTCATTTCCTTAGCAACAATACACAGGTTGTTATTGAACCCTCAAGAGAATTTGAAGGTCAGTACAAACTACAAAGAGACCAGGCCCCAGCAAGACTGCAAAATATGTCTCTAAATATACACTACACGTATATCTTTGAATATATATCTCTTTATAGATATAGAAGTAATGTTATTGGATCACTGGATTGCACAGTAGCAGTAGCACATAGTTTGAGGTTGTGGATGATGTTAACCATTCAGCAATAAAATAGTATGTTCAAAATGTATCTAAAAGAAATTGCAAATTGCACGTGCTGGTTCTTACAAGTTCCATTTGTTCCCGTTCTGCGATCCATTTGTGAGTAAATATTAGTCTGCTACCACATGGTCATATACAATTATGTGAGACTTAAACTATGAAAAAATATCGTTATTTGGTTGTTTTCATATGCATCTCTGAAATGAAGCCATGACATTAGCACGGGCACTGTACTAAGACTCTACTGGGGTGGAGCAGTGAAGATTTGATGCCTATATTTTTAATAGGTGGGCCCCACATGAATCTAAATCCATTTTAAATAAGGGGGTGTTTGGGACTGCTCCACAAACTCTATCGTGGAGTAGCTCCATAAAAAACTAGAGTTTGTGGAGCTCTAGCCTTTTTTCTCGAACAGAGCGCGTGGAGCTAAAACCATTTGACTAAAAAATATAGAACAGAGCTAAAAAAAAAGTAGAGCGAGCAATTCCAAACACACCCTAAATCCCAAACAAGGGATTGGGATACAAGCCTCTGACCTTTGCCCATACAACCGAGCCATAACCCAGCAGATATCTTTTTTTTCCTTTCCAGCCTGCCATCCAAACGTCACCAGGAGACGACGCTGATTTATTTTATTTAACATTTAACACATAAGATCCATTGTATGGCCTCTATGATTATAAAGACAAATAAAGTTGAAGTCATCGAAACATCAACCTTGTTTTATAAGTTTCACTTATGATTCATCTTTTATGTTTCAGTCATTGATCAAACTTGTTTTATAAGCTTCACTTATGATTCATCTTTTTATGTTTTAGTCATTCTTAGGTACATGGAACCTGTTGAAAATCACGGTTGCAGCACACCTTTTAAAGACTTGACAAACCAGAACAATGATGGTAACTACTGGTCCTTGTATATGTATCAATGCTTTGTAATGTATATATAAGTAAATGAATTAATTACGGTTTCTTTTTTACTTTGATATCGTTACAAGTTACAAATCAGGTGGTCAAAATGGATCCATGTGTGTGTAATTTGAATTATGAATACATGACAGTGAATGGTGCCACATGTGTGTAATTTGAATTATGAATCAGGATGCTGAAAAATTATGTGTAGGTGCCGTGAGATATACTTCCACTTCGATGAGAAGATCTTGGAGACAACCGACGCAATCATTATGCCGATGACATGGCTGCATGCTTAGACTGCCATGCAGGGCGACAGTGTAAGTGCTGCAAGCCCACATATTGAGCATGCGGGAGCTGGACTGCATCAACAGAGGTTATGAGATGCTGAAAGAAGTTGTATTGGCATTGGCAAAGGCCACCTGAGAGCTGGCGATAGGTTTGCTCTTCAGTTTCTTTGTGATGTTTGTTTGCCTGAAGTGACACTAAAATCGTTCTTCTCAAATAAGACTATCTTTTTTGTTAATGATCAAACTATCACGAACTTTGCTTTTTGGATTAAATTAAATATCACTTTAACATCGGTATTTAATTTCATAGTATTGTTATCTTAGGCCAGTCTCAATGAAAGTTTTATGCGCGTTAAATAAGATGATGTGGCATAATTTAAATGGAGAGAGATGAAAATAATTTTATGAGATGAAATTAGTTTCATGGAGATGAAACTTGTTTACACTGAGTCTTGGAAACAGAGCCACGAAACTCCACTAAGGCTAGCCTTATCGTGCGATCCGTGTGTTTTTAGAACAAAAGTTTAGCTGTCCCGTAGCAACGCATGGCACGCTACCTAGTAATATAACTAAAAAGAATAAAACTAACACAAACAAATCCGAATGGTGCGACAAAAACTGGTCGCCGCTCTGCCGTTGGACATGCGATCCTCCACCTGGCGGAACAAGATCTTCTCCACGTCCCCACTCCCCAATCATCGCCTGTCACACCCAATTTTAAAGACAAAACTGAGTACTAACTATGTGTGAGCCTAAGAAGTCAAATCTCACACATAGCTACAAATAAGGGTAATATCAAAAGACAATGCTTAAATACATAGCATATTAGTATAAAGATTATAGCCTCAGAGTATAGACAGCGGAAAAACAACTCCGATCTTCCGGTGAAGACTCCAAATCCACAGGGACAATTGACTGGTCGATCACAAGCCTAATTCCTCCAAACTCTAGCAATCTGGCACCCATCCGGGATTTTTATCCAAATAATTGAAAATAAAGCAAGCGTAAGTACATGCCGTACTCAATAAATATAATATGGGGTTCATGAGGCTCAAAAGGCTGACACTAGTTTAATTGCGATTAGCTTTTAATGAGTTATCTTTTAGCAATTGGGTGGCAACAAGTTCATCACAAGCCCATAAACACATGATCAGGTAAACATGAATAATGAATAGCATAAACAGTAATCATTAGTGAGCATCTTCATCATCCATATCATTAGTGTTCATCATCTATTCCGTAAGGGTTCCAAGGCTGCCTGTGACCGTGAGCACGGCTGATATACCAGTTTTACACTCTGCAAATGTTGTATATTTTCACTGTGAGTCATGATTTATCCTTTAGTCCAAGGTGATCAACCTCTTGACCCACTACCAAGGAAGGTCGGCAGGGTTCATTATGAAGCCTTTCAAAGGTTCGTCTAACAAGTTAGGGCCGCTAGATTTCTGTGGCCTGCGAATGTAGAGCTCCCCTTCCGACAGGCACAATAATGCGTAGCCTATACACTAACAGATAGATGCCGCACTATATTTAACTCGGAACACACCCCTCTTATGCCATAAAGGTAACCACTAACAAGCTAGAAAAGGTTCTCATACTGAGCTAAAGTCAGAGCCATATAGCCCTCACAGCTGTACTGTAAGTCCCGGATGATCACTTACAAATAAGTTCTTAGGGAGAGGAATCTAGAGCACAATGCTCTAGCCCCCTGATTCCATGTTGCTAAAAAGCACCTTTTAGTGTTTATTACATATTCCATTAGTCAAGTTACAAGATCATGGTCGTAGTTGAGCACTAGCATCATACTATCCAATGTAATACCCCATAGGTATAAGGCACAAGATAACAAAGTACTAGAAAATCCTTAATGATAGTCAAGATAGATACATGCAGTATGAATTAAATGATATTAAGGTGAATAGAACAACAAGGAAGATCCCATGCTATACTTGCCTTAAACACCGATCCTTCGGTAAGCTTTAATCTTGAACGTTTTTCTTCTTTTTTTTATCACCACGTATATCTCACCGACTGGATGTAATCATAAAGCACAACACAAGCATCCATACAATCATACACGAAGCAAACAATAGATCTAAATTAGAACAGTACACCAATCATAGAAAAATAAGTGAAAGAGTTTGAAATACAATTCTACGCATCGCTACGAACACACAAACGCGAGAGGCACGCTAACCGAAACTACGGTTAAAAATATACATCTACCGATAGATTTACTATATATATGAAAAAGAAAATTGTAGGCTTCATTTATCTTAACTATATAGAAGCTTATTGAATTAAGTCAAATTTAGATTCGAATTATAAAACTAAAATAAAACAAATCATATTTTATTTATAAAACCAGTTACATAATTATTAATCAAGATATGATTTAAACCATAAAATTCTAGAATTAGTGACATGATAAACATCGTTACTAATGTGTAGTTTATGTTGTTATGAATCCAACGCAACTTGAATGGATCAAAACGGAATTAAAACGTAAAAGATATTAAATAAATAAGATTTTCTTTAATAAAATAATAGATTAAATCTAACCTTGAATTTTAAAAGTTGAAAACATACTTAACAGTAATATGAACATGTAGATTATGAAATTATGAACCTAACGCAAGTCGAACGGGTCAAATCGGAGTTAAAACAAAAAAGTTATGGGCTAAACAAATCTAGTGGCAAAACTGTGAATAACTGAAAACGTATTTTCAATCTAACCGATGCTAAGTACGCTTTCAAAAGAAGAAAACGAAATCAGAAAACACGCAATGGACCATGGGTTCTATTTCAAAGAAATCGAGGGGCTCTTAAGCAAAACGACCGCTAAAAGGGTATAGCCTGATCTGGACCGCAGATAACGCGATGAACGACTGAGGAAGGGCTGGGCTTATTCCATCGGCTAGAATAGGACCAAGACGGTGGGCGGCCATGGCCGGAAATAGAGCACCTCGCTAGAGTACTCCTAGGTGGCGATTCTGGGCTTGATTTCTTCAATGAATAGCATGGGGAGGTAGATATGGTTACAGCTAACTCTATCGAGGTATAGGTTAAAGCCGGGGAAGGACGGGGATGGCGGTACACGCGATTCGGCAGCTTGGCTTCGACAGCGAAGTCACGCAAGGTACTGAGAGTGGGAGAGAGAGGGGAAGACGACTTCAAAAGATTTCTTACCTCCACACGTAGCTCGGTAGAGGCTGAGGTCAGAGGTGAAGCTACAGAGGCGACTCGGAGGTGTCAAGCTCCACGCGGCGGGATCCGAGCGGCGACGCTAGGCTTGCTTGAGGCAAGGCAGTGCGAGATAGGGCGCATGGTAGGTAGCGGCGGGCACGGGCATCCGGTATTTATGAGGGGCAATGTCTTGGGAGGCACGACACAGGGCTCGTGGTGGAACCGGAATCGGACGACGACGGTGGAGTCCGTGTTGGTCACAAGCTGGTGGAGGGGATGGAGCTGATAGGGTGGTCCCACCGGTCAGTGTCGGCGAGTGAGGGGCCCAGCACCTAGTCACCGCGGAAGGGAGAGCGGCGCGGGTCGGTGCTTGCTGGGCTGGCCTGCACGAGTTGGGCCAAGGCGCACGGGAGGGAGCTGGAGAAGCTGGGCCTCGGTCTGCCTTGCTGGGCCGATGCACGAAGGAAGAGGAGTAGGCCTTCGAGCGGGGAGGAGAAGGGCGGCCCGCGGAAGCTAGGCCAGCGCGGATGGAGCAAGCCGAGTCGGCCAAAAGCGCGGGGGGAGAGAAATAGAGAAGGGCAAATCGTTTTTTTTCTTTTCTAATTTCTTTTCAAATCCAATTCAAATGTAAACCAAATCAAGTTTGAATAAAATTTCAAATGCACTTTTTAATTCAAATAAAAATGAATTTTTTTTATAAGTTCTCAAAAAATAATTTTTACAACCTTTTTAATTTCTTTTATTCTCAAACTTTCTTTTTCCTTCTTTTGTTTTACTTCAAAGTTATTTTTAATTTATTTCCAAAAGCAATTTAAATCATTTTGAATCTTGATTCAAAACCACTCAATTAAATACATCAAATTCAAGGACATGTATGCATAAACATGTTGCTAAACCTTATGATAAATTTTAATTAAATGAAAAAAATATTTTTCTATATTTTATAAACACAAAAATATAGAATTAAATCATTTTATTTCTATTTTTAAAAGAGGCAAATTTTAAGGCGCCAATCCACGCCCCCTCCCCTCTCCCCCAATCCGTGAGCTGCTCGGCCCTGGCCAGGCACTGCCCATCGCGCACGCGGCACGCCCCGCCCGTGCCCCATTGCACCTCCACCCAACATGTGCTCTGCCCTGCCTCCACGGCCCTTCTCGCCGTTGCGAGCATCATAGCCTGGGGCATCAGGACGACCCCGACGCACCAAGGCCATGCCATCTCCGGCACATGCCGCCTGAGGGTCTTCGACGGGATGGATGAGCCACCTCGACGACGACTGACACGACCGCATGGAGCCTCGACGCGGGGGCAAGAATCGCCGCTGTGGCCTCGACGAGCGCCGACTAAGCGGATGGGTGCCGCCACCACGCCCCGACATCGGCGCTGTCATCATCGCTCCCCCGCACCGGTTCCCTCCCGGCCGATGGTGGCTCGCACAGCCCCTTCGTCCCGACCGGTGGAGGCCCGCCCATCCTTCCTTCACCACGCGTGGCGCCGGTAGAACCGTCGCACGCCCATGATCCTCCCCCATCTTCTCCACACGCCGCCTCCGTTGCTCTGCCCTATCGCACCGCGGCTCCGTTTCCGGCCTCCCCCAACGGAGGGAGAGGTGGAACATGGCGTCTACAACTTCGCGGCGGAGTCAGCAACGCTCCCGCCTTCCATCCTCAAGTGGGCGAAGGCACAGTTGGTGCCTGGTGGACTACCATGGCTCCGAGATGAGAATCATGGTGATAGCCACCGCGGGAAGGAGTCTGAATCCAGCCTGCGCGCACTCCTCGTGGTGCCTAACACCCACTCCATGCTCTTCCTCCAGGATGGTGCCACCACGCAGTTCACCGCCGTGCCGCTCAACCTCTGCGCCGGACCTTTTCTACCCTCTCGGATTCGCAAGGCCTTCAAGGCGTCGGCCTCTCCAGAAGATGGTGGACTCGGCTTTGGTTCTTTTTGCCCTTTTCGTTCTGGGGATATCTGTTCCCGAACCTTTTCGACCTGTCGGATTCACAAGGCCTTCAGGGCGTCGGCCTCTCCATAAGATGGTGGACTCGGCTTTGGTTCTTTTTCCCTTTTCGTTCTAGGGATTTTGTTCGTTCATTTCTTCATCTTTATTTCTATGTGTGTGTGTATGTGAATCGGGTGCAGCAGCGCATGCGGTTGTGGTTTGAGGCAGCTAGGGCCTTCGGCAAGATGATCTAGATCGGTGCGTTTCTTCTTTTCAGTAATTTTTCCTATCTTACTGCCTTTTCATTTGCATATAAAAATAACTTGTAGGAATTCTACTGAAATAGTGAACTTCCAATCCCTTTCTGCGCTGCTTCCAATCAAGGAGTTGGTTGCCTTTGATTGATTATTGTTGGCTGCAGAACTTCTAAAACTTGAAGATGAAGCAGGTGTGGATAACTAAAAGGTAATAGATATAGATAATTCATCATTGTTTATTGCTCTGATGTTGGACTGTATGCACAAATACCTACAGTTTCAATTTGTTGCTATACATTTTCTTTCAACGCATTCTGGTTGCTCGAATGTTCATCTGTGAAATACTGTAATATGGAATAATTTTGGTTCTGATCCATGCCTGTGCTGCATCACTGGTTTTGTGTTCCTGGTATGTCATCCATATTTTCTGCTAAGCTACTTTTCAGTTTCTTTTCAACCCCTTCTTGTGAACCAAGAAAAATCTAATAAAATCATATGTATGTTGTTTTGTGCTAATATTTAATCTCAAGATAGAAAAAGAAGGGATTGAAGATATCGTTGTGCTATACAACTAGAGTTTTTATTCCTTTAACTTTTGCCTTGCTCATCGGCAATATCGCTTTCATGATAGAACTTGGTGATGAAAACCATTGATTATGCCTCAAATGAGTATGGGTAATAGATCTGTCAATAGGAAGCACATAGAGAAAATGAAATTGCACATCTGTTTTTGGGTAGGAAGGTGTCATGTGGGGACGCACGTACGTGAGACGCCGCCGTGCGCGAGACGTGCGCCGCGCCACAGAGCGCGCCCAGGCCGCGGCTGGGGAGGGCCACGCCACAGAAAGCGACCAGCCGGCGGCTGGGGTGGCCACGGTTAGTGGCTAAGAATAGATAGGATCAATTAGTTGTTTGCCTTTCCAAATTAGTTGTTTGGCTTCCCTTAATTCTAGGCATGGCTGTTTAGCCAGAGGCTATTAAGAGATTGTAATCGGCACCTTGAGGATTAAGCAATATCATTATTTCCAATCTCCTTCTACCTCTCAACTAAGCCTACGGTGGAGGGGGAAAACCTCACCGGAGACGACACGGATCGAGGCTACGACCTCCGTAGCCGAGGGCCTCCTACCTTCAACGACAAGGCCCTTGACAACCTGGTATCAAGGTCACACCGGTCCTCATCGTCCGCCGCTGAGTCTTCCACTGCCGCCGCTCCCCATCTCAGCCCACCTCCTTCCCCACCATCAGCCGCCTCTGCCACTTCACCCATGTCGGAGCCGTCCAACGCCGACCTCGCCAAGATGATTGAGAGCCTCACCGGCACGATCGCGTCCCTGCAGTCGGACGTCGCGACCCTGAAGAAGGATAAGGAGAAATCCTCCTTCTCGTCGGGGCCGGGCGGGACTTCGGACGGCCAACACCACACTGACCGTCCCCCGCGCTTCCAGAAAATGGACTTTCCGCGCTACGATGGTACGGTCGACCCGTTGATCTTCCTCACCCGCTGTGAATCTTACTTCCACCAACAGAGAATCATGGAGGAGGAGAAGGTCTGGATGGCCTCGTACAATTTGGAGGATGTGGCGCAGATGTGGTACTACCAGCTCCGGGAAGACGAGGGCGTGCCGGGGTGGAACCACTTCAAGGATCTGCTCCAGCTGCGTTTTGGGCCGCCTCTGCGCTCCGCGCCGCTCTTCGAACTCGCGGAATGTCGGCGCACCGGGACTGTCGAAGAGTACCAGAACCGGTTCCAGGCGCTTCTGCCTCGCGCCGGGCCCCTGCAGGAGAAGCAGCGCGTCGAACTCTTCACGGGAGGCCTCCTGCCGCCGCTGAGCCACGCGGTGCGGATCCAAAACCCGCAGTCACTCGCGGCCGCCATGAGCCTCGCCCGGCAGGTGGAGTTGATGGAGCTCGACAGGCCGGCCGCGGTGCCGCCCCCCGCACGTCCTGCGGGCCGCGCCCTGCTACCTGCCCCAGCGCCGCGCCTCGCGCTCCCTGCCCCTCCACCACCGGCCGGCGCAGGGGGTGCCAGGCAAGAACCCAAGCCGGTCAAACGCCTCTCGACGGAGGAGCAGGCGGAACGTCGCCGGTTGGGGCTGTGTTACAACTGCGACGAGAAATACTCCCGCGGCCATAACAGGGTCTGCCGCCGGCTGTTCTACATCGACGGGGTCACCCTCACCGACACCGAAGCCGCTGCAGTCGACGGGCCTGATGCTGAGGCCCCTGTTTTCTCGCTCCGGGCTGTCACCGGGGTGCCTCCTTGTGACACCATGCAGGTCAAGGTGCAGGTGGGCGACGTCACGCTGATCGCCCTCCTCGACACGGGGTCTTCGCATAATTTCATCGCCGAGGAGGCGGCGCGCCGCACCAACCTGGCCGTCCAGGCCAAGCCACGCCTCACTGCTACCGTGGCCAACGGCGAGAAGCTCCAGTGCGCGGGCGTCCTACGTCAGGCGCCGATCACCATCGCCGGGGAAGCTTTTCAGGTGGACCTCTTCGTGCTGCCGCTGGCGGGATACGACTTGGTCCTGGGGACCCAGTGGCTGGTCACCCTGGGGCCGATCACGTGGGACTTCCAGGCGCGCACCATGTCCTTTGCTCGGCAGGACCGGGTGGTGTGCTGGTCTGACGTGTCTGCGCGCCCGGCGCCGTCGCTCGCCACCACTGCCGTCGAGGCGGACCTGCTTGGCGAGCTGCTGGACTCCTTCCAGGGGGTCTTCGCCGAGCCCTCTGGCCTGCCCCCGCAGCGTGGACGCGACCACGCTATCGTCCTCAAGCCGGGGGCACAGCCGGTGGCCGTGCGACCCTATCGCTACCCCGCCGCCCACAAGGATGAACTGGAGCGCCAGTGTGCAGCCATGATCGCGCAGGGCATCGCCCGCCGCAGCGACTCCGCGTTCTCGTCGCCGGTCCTCCTCGTCAAGAAGCAAGACGGGTCGTGGCGTTTCTGCGTCGACTACCGCGCTCTCAACGCGATTACGGTCAAGGACGCCTTTCCCATCCCCGTCGTCGACGAGCTCTTGGATGAACTCCACGGGGCGCGGTTCTTCACCAAGCTTGATCTCCGCTCGGGCTACCACCAAGTGCGGATGCGGCCAGCCGACATCCACAAGACCGCCTTCCGCACTCATGATGGCCTCTACGAGTTCCTCGTCATGCCGTTTGGCCTGTGCAACGCGCCGGCCACGTTCCAGGCGCTGATGAATGATGTTCTCCGGCCGTTCCTTCGTCGGTTCGTTCTTGTGTTTTTTGATGACATACTAATCTACAGCCGCACATGGGCGGATCACCTTCGACACATCCGCGCCGTCCTCAGCGAACTGCAGCGGCACCTCCTCTTCCTCAAGCGCTCCAAGTGCGCCTTCGCCACCTCCTCCGTCGCGTACCTCGGCCATGTCATCTCCCAGACAGGCGTGGCCATGGATCCGGACAAGGTGCAGGCGGTGCAGGCATGGCCGATCCCGCGCTCGGCGCGCGCGGTACGCGGCTTCCTCGGCTTGGCGGGCTACTACCGTAAATTCGTGCACAACTACGGCACCATTGCAGCACCGCTCACCGCCCTGCTGAAGAAGGACGGTTTCCTGTGGTCGGGGGAGGCCGCGGCGGCGTTCGAGGCCCTCAAGGCCGCGGTCACCTCTGCCCCAGTCCTCGCCATGCCGGACTTCTCCAAGGCCTTCATCGTCGAGTGCGACGCCTCCTCCCACGGCTTCGGGGCGGTGCTGGTCCAGGACAGCCACCCGGTGGCCTTCTTCAGCCGGCCGGTGGCCCCTCGCCATCGGGCGCTCGCGGCATATGAACGTGAGCTGATTGGCCTCGTGCACGCAGTTCGGCATTGGCGACCGTACCTGTGGGGGCGTCGCTTCACCGTGAAGACCGATCATTACAGCCTCAAATATTTGCTGGACCAACGCCTTGCTACAATTCCGCAGCATCATTGGGTGGGGAAGCTCCTTGGCTTTGATTTCTCCGTCGAGTACAAGCCGGGGACAACAAATGCTGTGGCGGACGCGCTGTCCCGCCGCGATACGCCGACGGAGGGCTCGGTTCTCGCCCTCTCGGCCCCCCAATTCGACTTCCTCGACCGGCTCCGCCAAGCACAGACAACGGATCCCGCCCTCGTCGCCCTGCATGACGACCTCGCAGCCGGCTCTCGCGGCCTCCCCTGGGCGCAGGTGGACGGGCTCATTCAGTTCGGCGGCCGGCTGTATATCCCGCCGGCGTCCCCGTTGCTGCCGGAGCTGCTGGCGGCTGTCCATGCGGAGGGACACGAAGGCGTACAGAGAACGCTGCAGCGGCTGCGGCGCGACTTCCATTTTCCTAACATGAAAAAGCTTGTGCAGGATTGGGTGCGGGCATGCGCGACTTGCCAGCGCTATAAATCAGAACAGCTGCATCCGGCGGGCCTGCTTCTGCCACTGCCGGTGCCCCAAGGTGTGTGGGCTGACATCGCCCTCGACTTTGTGGAGGCGCTGCCGCGCGTCCGGGGGAAATCAGTCATCCTGACGGTCGTCGACAGATTCAGCAAGTATTGCCACTTCCTCCCACTGTCCCACCCGTACTCCGCCGAGTCCGTCGCCCAAGTGTTCTTCGCCGAGATCGTCCGCCTCCATGGGGTGCCGCAGTCCATCGTGTCAGACAGGGACACGGTCTTCACCTCCACCTTTTGGCGCGAGCTGATGCGCTTGGTGGGCACCCGGCTCCACATGACGACGGCGTTCCACCCACAGTCTGATGGGCAATCCGAGTCGGCCAACCGCGTCATCATCATGTTCCTGCGATGCCTCACTGGTGACCGGCCAAGGCAGTGGCTGCAGTGGCTCCCGTGGGCGGAGTACGTCTTCAACACCGCTTATCAGTCCTCGCTCCGCGATACTCCATTCAAAGTGGTGTACGGCCGGGACCCTCCATCCATCCGGTCGTATGCGCCAGGTGACACCAGGGTGGCCGCGGTTGCCAAGTCCCTGGAGGAACGGGATGAATTCCTCGCCGACATCCGCGCCCGCCTGGAGCAAGCTCAGCAGGTCCAGAAGCGCCACTACGATAAGACCCACCGTCAGGTCGCGTACACGGTGGGCGACTGGGTGCTGCTCCGTCTCCGTCATCGCCCGACGGCCTCCCTGTCCCAGTCCGCTACCGGCAAGCTGCGCCCACGCTTCTACGGGCCGTACCGCATCACCGAGCTCATCAACGACGTCGCTGTTCGTCTTGCTCTTCCGCCTCGCGCCAGGCTGCATGACGTGTTCCACGTTGGTCTTCTCAAGAAGTTCCATGGCGCACCGCCGGATGCTCCTCCGCCCCTGCCCGCTGTCCACCACGGTGCGGTGGTTCCAGAGCCGGAACGTGCAGTCAAGGCACGCCTCGCCAGGGGTGTCCGCCAGCTCCTGATCCAGTGGAAGGGGACGTCGCCGGCTTCAGCTACCTGGGAGGACCTGGACGCCTTCACCGCCAAGTACCCAGAATTCCAGCTCGAGGACGCGCTGGCTCTCGAGGAAGGGGGAGATGTCATGTGGGGACGCACGTACGTGAGACGCCGCCGTGCGCGAGACGTGCGCCGCGCCACAGAGCGCGCCCAGGCCGCGGCTGGGGAGGGCCACGCCACAGAAAGCGACCAGCCGGCGGCTGGGGTGGCCACGGTTAGTGGCTAAGAATAGATAGGATCAATTAGTTGTTTGCCTTTCCAAATTAGTTGTTTGGCTTCCCTTAATTCTAGGCATGGCTGTTTAGCCAGAGGCTATTAAGAGATTGTAATCGGCACCTTGAGGATTAAGCAATATCATTATTTCCAATCTCCTTCTACCTCTCAACTAAGCCTACGGTGGAGGGGGAAAACCTCACCGGAGACGACACGGATCGAGGCTACGACCTCCGTAGCCGAGGGCCTCCTACCTTCAACGACAAGGCCCTTGACAGAAGGCAGCATATGTTATGAAGGAAGCATTGTCTCTGAACTGAAGTCTAAGGGCCTGTATGACTTTTACTATTGTTCTAAGTCTATTCCCATGCATAAGTCATGTTAAATGGTCTTGCAAAGGAATAACATAATTTTTGGACTTTGACATACTTATGGCTAACTGAAAGGTTTATAGTCGCTTGTCTATTATTTTGTTTTGTCAGGTCTGATGCATCCATGGACATGAAACAATCTATGTAAAAAAAAGAGAGTTAAATTGATTGGTTGCTATAGATTTACATTGACTTCATGTTTCCTTTACTGATTTGTCTCATAGGTTGGTTAGCTAAGATAGAGTTAGTCCTATATCAAGTTATTTATAGTTCAATCTTGCTTCATGGTACAAACATATTTATTATTCTTGAATGGAGCCTGGAAATATGCCTATTTTGATCCTGACTACTTTTAGTGTCTAGCTAAACATATAGCAATAGTACAAAGTTATTGATGCAGTGGTTTAAGTTAGTAAAAGATAGTATAAGTTTTGATCAAAATAGTATTTTTCCAGGTTTACCATGGTTCTTGGTGGGGAGATGATGCGTGTGATTATGAGGAGCCTGGATCATGCCGCCTGGTTAGATGATGACATCTGTGAGGTTCTATTATTTCTCAGATTTTATATTGCATTTGAGAATTGATGTAATACTTACATTAAAGTTTGCTATTCGTGATTTCATACTATAGAGTGCAGGCTTTACCATCTCTTGTTTGTTGCTTCCTATGGACACAGATGGTTGTTTCATGGCTGCAACCTGCAAGCTGCAAAATGTGTGCATGGTTTTAACTAATTATTATTATGCATGGACACAGTCGTTTCAGGTCCGACTGATGATAGTTTGTTTATTTTTGCAAAGTATTATTAGTAATCTTAAAATAAGGATCAAGTGACTTTGCATGGTTTTAACTAATTATTATTATGCATGCAGCGGATGGTGTGATTGCAACTCTTCTCGTATTCCTGTCCGTTGGCTTAGTTGGTGCTACTGATGGTATAGGCTTCCATTCAACTGGGAAGGTAGTAAACTAGAGTGGCATGCCCTTTGCTATTGGTATTTATGGATTTTGCTACTCCGGGCATTCAGTATTTCTAAATATCTACCGGTCAATGTCCGATCGCTCTAAGTTCCCTAAGGCACTGTTCATATGATATGTTTGGCCTTATTCCTGTTTCGTTTTACCTTATTATGGAATAATGATTTTTTCTCAAGGTGTGCTGGTGTTTTGCACTTTCGCAATATGCACAGTAATATATGGCTCTTTTGCTGTCATTGGCTTTCTAATGTTTGGAGAGAGCACTTTATCACAAATCACTTTAAACCTTCCAAAACATTCAGTTGCCTCAAAAGTTGCACTATGGACCACGGTAACAACTGCATCCTGACCTAAGTTTACTTTCTCAAATTCTAGAAAAATTTTCTTTATATTATTTTTAAAATGAATTTTCTATAATATTACTCAATAATGTTTTTGTATGTTTTCATGTGATCAACCCTTTCACCAAGTATCCTTATCATCAAAACCTCAAAATTTCAGTTTTCTAGGATAACATTTTGATTTTAGTGCCACGATTTTAATTATTCTAACTCTTTGTGGAATTGCTTCATCCTTAATTACAACCAGATATGCCTTGTTGTTAAACCCATTAGCTCGAAGTTTAGAAGAGCTGCGTCCTGAAGGTTTTATGAACGAAACATCGTGCTGTATTATACTGAGGACTGCCTGCTTTCCTTCTGCCATTCTTTGGTAAGCATGCACCCATTTTCTGAATTGTGCATCCCACATCACTGTCTACTTCTGTTATCCTGAAAATTTTCTGTACATTGTATCCCACAACTCAGTTCACTGTCTTGACTGAACCCCTGCATTTCTGAACTATCTGCTTCGTGTTTCAGGTCTTGTGATGGCTCTCATTGGATCTCTTATTAGTATACTTGTGGTAAGTTTTTTTTTTCATTTAACTTGTTATCACTGTATTGAGCTGTATTGTGAGACTACGAAGTGGCAAACTTGTTGAGATAAAGGTTGCTATGCTAGAATTATAAGACCAATATTGAGTTATTGACACTTAGCCTTCATATCTAAATTTTCTAACTTGCAGGTACATCATTCTTGTGAAAAAATTGAACTGTTTCACGAGAATAGTAGTCTTGTTTAGTTTCCCCCCTGATGTATCATGCATTGTTTCATTATTACAATTAACAGTCTACAAACTTATCAGACAAAACTTTCTGATATACCATGCATTGTTATTTCATTTGTTAATTGTTACCTAAGAAAGAGGCATGGATGATAGATTAATCATATTTTATTATAGAATGTGGTTAACGGGTGTATACTATTCATAATTACAGGCAGTCATAATGCCAGCCCTGTGCTTCCTGAAGATCTCACAGAATAAAGCAACTTGTTCACAGGTAAATGATCGTCAAATTGCAGTTATCACAAAATGAATTTTCGTCTCCGCATATCGGGCTCTCAACTGGAGATCTCTGATGATACTGCCTGGTGGAAGTATTCTTTTTTTTTTTCGAAAACCTGGTGGAAGTATTCTTTACGGTGGCAATTTGCAAACTTGGTCGCTGAAATGGTTACTTCTCAAATTTCCAATTTCAGGTAATCGCAAGCATTGGTATCATAATATTGGGCGTCATCAGTGCTGCCCTTGGGACGTACTCCGTGAAAAGATTGCAGAAAACTACTCAGCTCTTGGACAATCGCTGTCTGCAGAGGCTACCACCCGATTCAATGTATGGAACTCGAAATGGTTAGGTTTTACGTACGATCAAAATTTTGCTAGAACTACCGAGTTTCCTGTAGATTATTACTATTATTATTCGGACCACAATAGTCTACTACAGTAAAAAAATACATCATCACTTGCAATAATGTAATCATGCGCCCTTTTAGCTGCTTCTCTACCATTTTGATGTACTGTAGCACGTTCCTGTGCTGCCAAATGTTCGTATAAGATCCTGCTTTTTACTACTTAAGGTATCTATACATAAGTTTTATCTGAACTTTTAGAGTCAATTAATCAGTTTTGAAAGTTGAAAGTGCGATCCATATTTTTTTATTATAAAAGTTTAGCTGTTCAGGCATAGGCACACTTTCTGGCTTCTTGTTAAAAGCAGAGGCGTAATCCAAAGGGGCGTTCCATGATTGGCCCCCTTAGACTTTCTCTTTTTGGACGCTTGCGTCTGGTTGGGTTGTCGATCCACCGGTCCACACCATCCTGACACGGACACCCCGTCGCTCTCTGACGCGACCCTGCTTTGTCGCGCCTGGCCGCCTTTCGAGCAGCCCCAGCAGCCAGTGTGAGCCCGGAGGTAAAGCTCTAAGTAGGGACTAGGGAGTAGCACGCGATGACGCTCGTTTCGTTTTACTTTACTCCTGCAGCCCTCGTGTCCTGATCGGCCGAACTGTCACCGGAGCTAAAGAGTGACTAGTGACTATACCCGGCCATGTAGCCCGCAGGCTCGTGGCCCGGCCCAAGCACGGAACGGCCCGGTGGCCATCGGGCCCGGGCCGGCCCGGCCCGAAGGACCAGGACGTGCCTGGGCCGCCACCTAGGCCCGCGACACGGCACGGGCACGGCCTGGTGAAAGAGGTGGCCCGGTGAGCGGCCCAGCGCCCCAGCCCCCATCGACCCAGCCGGCCAGCCCACGAAGCCGCCTGCCTGCCTCCCCTGCGCGGCCGCGGCCGTATAAATGCTGCCCCCTGCCCCCCCATCCCTAACCCTAACCCTAATCCCACTCCACTCCCGCCGCTCGCAGTCGCAGTCGTCTCGTCTCGCTTGCTCTCGATCCGCCGCCTGGAGCTCACCGCCGCTCGCCTTGAGCTCGCCGGCCCTGCTCTGCCCCCCCCCCCCCCGCCCCCCATCCCTAACCCTAATCCCACTCCACTCCCGCCGCTCGCAGTCACAGTCGTCTCGTCTCGCTCGCTCTCGATCCGCCGCCTGGAGCTCGCCGCCGCTCGCCTTGAGCTCGCCGGCCCTGCTCCGGTGACCTCATCGCCACTCGTCCACCTCGACCTGAGTTCACTAACCATCTCCTCCCTCCTTTCCCTTCCTATCCCCTCTTCCCTCCTCCTCCAGTGTACCATGTGAGTTCGTCGTGCCTGTCTGTCCTTCCGCCGCCACTCGCCGTCGTTGTAACTGTTGTCTGTCTCCTCCTCTAGCTGCCTCCCTGGCCTCTTCTCCGGCACTGGGCTCCGGTGGCGCAGGTTAGGGTTAACCCTAACCCTAACCTTAGATCTGTGTTGTGTCTGTCCATCTTTCACTCACTCACTGACTAACCCCTGTTCTTCGTAGGTTGGTGGTGCCTGACGCCATGTCTTCCTCCTCTGGAGGCGCCATGGCTAGGCTGCCAAAGCGCTAGCGTCCATCGTTGAGGGACGGTGTTGGAGCTGGAGTTCAAGGAACTCAGGGCCGGGGCCGGCCGTCCGGCCCTTCCTCGGCTGGGGTCACCATGCCGGTGGTGGCGGATGTCTATTCCCACCTAGCCGATGGCGAGCACCCCGAGCCCAAGGAGGAGCTGGAAATCGAGGACAACGATGACATCGGTGAGGATGCCCGCGGGCTGTTCGGCATCGATCTCGGTGATGGCACCCATTCGATTGATCTCGATGCCGGCGACGGCGACGGCGACGGCGACGGTGGGGTGGCAGCCTCGACCGACACTCATGGTACCTCATCGACTGGTGGTACTAGTAAGGGTAAGCTCATATCTCCTGTTTGGGAGGATTTCACTGAGATTAAGGTAACATAAGAGTTGCTGCTATCTGTAAAATGTGTGGTAAGAGGTATTCTGCTAGATCTGCTGCTGGCACTGGTCATTTGAAACGGCACCAAAAATCATGTAAGGCAAAACATGATAATGATAAGAGGGTCCAGTCTAGGCTTGCTCTGAATGCTGATGGTTTGCATAACTGGGTGTATGACCCTGCTGTTGCTCGTACTGAGTTGTGCCGGTTGATTGCTAGGCTAGACCTTCCATTAGGCATAGGTGAGACACAGGCCTGGGATGATTACATTAAGCGTGCTCATAACCCTAGATTTGAAAAAGTTTTTAGGCAGACCACTACTAGAGATATGGACAAAATGTTTGCTAATCAATGTTCTTTGCTTATGAATTCATTGTTGCCTGCTTGCTCATCTGTTTCTTTGACATCTGACATTTGATCTGGTAATGCTAAGGAGGACTATATTTCTATTGTTGGTCATTATGTTAGTGCTGATTGGGAGTTGCAGAAAAAGGTTGTTGGTTTTAGGCTAATTGAGGTGTCACATTCTGGTGAAAACATTGCTAAAAATAGCTGGTGTGGTTGAGGAGTTTGGTTTGATTGATAAGATCTTTGCTGTCACTCTAGACAATGCTTCATCTAATTCTAAGGCTTATAATATCTTGCAACCTGTCTTCTTTGGTTACTTGGGTTCTTATCCTGCACCTACACGTGATGATCCTCATAAGGTTAAGTATTTGCTTGTGCATCAGCGTTATGCCTGTCATATCATTAATTTGATTGTTAAATCTGGCTTGAAGAGATTGAAACCTTTTACTGAAGATTTTAGAACTGCAATAAACTTTTTGAATTCCTCTAATCAAAGAATTGCATTGTTCAAAAATTACTGTATTGCTCAGGGTATAAGACCTAGAAAGTTTGGCTTGGATATGGATGTTAGATGGAATTCCACCTATTTAATGCTTAAACATTTGCTGCTATACAAGGAAGTTTTTTATGTGTGGCTTAACTCTAATTATGGTTCAGAATTGTTGATTGCACAGCATTGGTATGTTGCTGAACAGATAATGGTGTTCCTAGAACTCTTTTATGATTCTACTATTGTTCTGTCTGGTGTTTATTATCCCATAGCTCCACTCGTTTTGCACCATATTCTTGACATTGCTGAACATTTGCATAAAGCTGAAAGAGATCAGAATTTTAGAATGATTGCTTATCCTATGAAGCTTAAATTTCTTAAATATTGGGAGAAAATTCCACTACTTTATTCATATGCATTCATTCTTGATCCTAGAGCTAAGATGAAAAGATTCTTTAATGTGCTTGAACTACTTGCTTAACATACTGGATCCACTTATAGTTCATACTATGCTGATGTGAAAGATGAAATGTACATATTGTTCAACAAGTATAAGCAGAAATTTAGTGGTGCAGCTAGGTCTCAAAGGGTTTCACAGCCTTCAGCTCATTCTAGTAAGAGAAAGCAGGCATGGGGAAGGATCTTTGGAGGCCCTGATGCATCCCCTGTGTTGTTCCCTCTCATCTTCATCTACTCCAGCTGGAGCTGGTGTTAGTGAGCTCTCAGCTTACTTGGACAGTGACCCTGTCACATGTTATGAGGAATCCTTTGACATACTGCTCTGGTGGCGTGACCACAAGCTAGCCTATTCAATCCTATCTATTATGGCTCGAAATATAATGTCTGTTCCTGTATCTACTGTCTCTTCCGAGTCTTGTTTCAGCTTGTCAGGTAGGATACTCGAAGACCGGCGGCGGCGCTTGTTGCCTGAGCATGTGGAGATGCTCACCTGCATAAAGGACTAGGAGCAAGGAGTAAGAAGAGAACAACATGCACCTGAGGACATGGACCTGCAGGAGGCATTCAAGAACCTATTCCTGGACGAAGAAGGCGAAGGCAGCGGCAGCGACGGTACTGCTGGTGCTGGATAGTGATGACTGATGAAGAAGGAGAACTGGAGAGGTAGTGACTCTTTCCTGTTTCCTCTTTCCTGTTTAGATCAGACTGATGGCAAAAGAATGACATATTAACATGAATTCTGTACAATTTTGCTGGTACTTTTGGTCTTTTGCTGTGACTGAGTGAGTGTGAGATGAGAGTGGACTGTGTATATCTATAGGACTGTGGAGTGTGACTGTGGAGTGGACTCACTAAGTCACTAGGACTTTGCCAGTTGCCACTTTGGTTGGCTTTTGTAATAAGACACTACTACTAAGACTTTGACTCTTTGAGCTGGCTGCACTCTTTTTTCCTTTCTAGGGTTTCTCACAAGGGTGAGTTTTACCAAGAAAGGTTTTTAATGAGGCAGCATTGCACAAAACAACTCCTTTTGATCATCATTTTTATATAACCTTGTCTGATTGTCTCTTTGTCTTTTCTCTTGTGTTGTGATTTGTGATTGTGTCATTGTGTGGTACTGTGGTCTGTGGTGAATGTGAATCTGTGAGCTTTTGTGAAAATGATGGAATCTTGTTCAAAACCGGTGAAAATGAAGAAGTGGTTCAAACACTCGGTGAAAATCTGGTGAAAATGATATGTTTTTTGGTTGTCGGGCTGTGGGCCGGCACGACACGGGAAAAATGGCCGTGCCCAACGGGCAGCACGGCACGGTCAGACGGCCCACGGGCCGTGCCATGGGCCGTAGGCCAGGCACGAAGCCCGTGGAGGCACGGCATGGCAGGCACGACGGCCCGTCGAGGCACGACCCCCATCGGGCCGGCACGGCCCGTTGGCCATCTATACTAGTGACCTCAACGCACCAATCCAACTTCGACTACTTCGGTGATCTACTGGCCACAGATTGCCATGTTTTTCTTTTTTGCTTTTTTTGGGACTAGTTAACACAAAAGTAGTTAGTTTTTATTAATGCACAAAAAGAATACCCAGTAAAGGTATGGTCGTATGGAGCAGTAGCTTTTGTGCTTTCTCTCTTACCGCTGGTGGGTGGTCCAGGACAAATTGATTGTAACTTCTTGTTCGGGAGAGTTTGAGCAACCCAAAAAAACAGATCCAAATCCCTAGATTCACCTGAATGTAGAGCAGATTCAGTACAGAGCTGGTCTCCCTGTAAAGTGTTTGGTACAACTTCAGCCATGAGTTTCCTCCCCTCTATCTCACTGCCACCTGGGGCCAATGCTTCAGCTCTTCATCTCCTCTTTCTCCTCCTCCATACAGATCGGAGCAGAGCCGGGGCGAGGCCGGTTCCTACGGCTGGGTCGGAGCCGACAGCCGCGACCTAGGCGGGGCCAGAGCTTGTGGCATCCTGGTGGCTCGTGGCCGGGGCGGGGCCGGAGCTCGCAATCATGTGGCCGCCGGTAGGGCGGGCCGGCTCCTGTGCGGTGGCGTAGGCGCACGGCATGGCAGGAGCGCCCGGAACTCATGGGCCGGCCTAGCGTGGCAGCAGGGCGGGCGTGAGGGGGGCGTGATGGGACGGTGTCTGCCCGAGGGGGCGGCGAGGCAGGCGCGGGCGGAACTCGCAGCCTTGGTGATGAGGACATAACACCTTCAGATATAACCATTGATTATAAGATAAGCTCATTTCTACGTATGCATAATGATAAAACTAAGATCTGGTTGCTACCCAATATTGGTATTTCAGATATGCGTAGGAACAATGGTGATGATGATAGAGAATGGATATGCCATGAACATGACCAATTCCAAAGTGCAAGTCCATCAAAGTTGAACTTTCAATTTATCGATGGTCCGACACTACTTCATTGCGAAGGCCATAACTCCTTCATCCAGAGTGAGTTTGAGGTCCCGGAGCACTTGATAGAAAGTTTATTTGATAAGCTTTCAAAAGGATCTGGTTTGACCTCAAGATCACGTCGGCAAGGCCTCCAAATCATCATGATAAGTTGTTGTTGTTTTTGTCGAGAACTGCGTCGTCGTTGTGGGCCTGATATTTACCCTGGGGACTTTAGCCTAAGTTGGAACACGCCCTAAGGAGATGGAGAACACACCAATGAAGCCCTTGGACGTCCTCCTCCTTGGCCACCTCATAAACCATGTCGCTCTTTATCGTGAAAGTATGTTGGTTATCCATTGCATTATTCGGTCTCTTTGCAACTCGCGCATTCTAGCGTTTTAGTTGTGGAACTGATGTTCGCGTCAACATATACATTTATACGTCCTTCCCTCGAGAGAAAGAAAACTTATTCTAGTAGTGATAGCACCTGATGGTAAGTTAATTACAGCATCTCCAAGAGTTCCCAAAATTTATTCCCAAAACCGTGGAGTTTTCTAACTCGCCAAAAAATATTGGGAGGAATAAATAAGATCATCTCCAATAGTTCCGAATAATTCACTCCTAAAATATAGAAGACAAATTTACATCAATAATCATATACTATATTTAAATTATCCTAACCACTTTTATATATTCTCTCTCTTGTACATTTGCATCAGGAACTATTTTCCTACTCTTTATTCGTTCCCTGCCCTTCCACCTTTAGATTGGCTTAAGGATACGGGTGTTTCCATGGCCGCGGGAGAGGATACGCGCCACCTGGAGTCCGCGCATCTTTACGCGCAGGGGGGTTCCCAAGTGCCAAAAAGATTGGGAGGTGAGTCTGGAAGTTGCTGGAGATATTTTTTTTCCCCAAAAAATCATGAATTGGGAAGGATTATTGGGTACTCTTGAAGATACTCTTACAAGGGATGATAAAAAAAATAGAAGTTACTTACAAGGGACATAGGCATAAAATCAACACTTCACCAGCAACCCAAAACGGCCTCAGAAAAGAACCAATTAAAATGGAAATAAACAAGCAAATAAAAAGAACACCACACACCAACATCAGAAAAGGTACTTTGTGAGGGATATGGACTCAAGGTTCCAGTATGGGGTCCTTGTCACACGCTGATGGCCACACTGAAAAAGAAAAAGTCGAGAGAAAGAGAGGAGCAGGAATTAAATGATCATTGTCTAAATAAGAAGCAAGCAGTTCCAAAGCCTCCTTTGGGGTCATCTGTGCTGCGAAGCTGATAGCTTCGCCTTCGTTCTGTACTCACCACTGGATTGAAGGTGAAATGTCCACTGCCGCAGATTCCTTGTATGGTGAAAGTATATGAGGGAATAAATCTTCTTTTAGGCCTCCTTTGGTTTATATAAGCAAAATAAAGAAAAAAACATAGGATTGGGAATCCTTCAGCGTTCATGCCTTCCGTTCACACGAATAGAGAATAGGAACAGTGTAGCAAATTTTTATTTGCCTTTTATTTTAGAGAAAAAAATGTAGGGAGCTTAGCATCCATTCAAACCTGTAAAATTCCTAATATTTTTTATAAGGTCTATCCAAATAATCATTCCTTTAAAATTCCTAAATTTTCCGATCCTCTGTGTTTGCAATTGTATTCCTAGGAAGTTCCTATATTTTTCCTATTTCTATATTTTTGTGTTCCGTTCCAAAGGGGGCCTGATTCCACGACGATGTCTTTTCTTCGTGCTAGTCACGGTTCTGTTATGCTTCCTATCAGTTTGTCATGCTCCATAAGTTGGTATGGATTTGTATGTCTGAATCTATGGATATTCATGTTCTATTCAATTATAACATGGATGCTAAATAGATGTACCCGAATATATTTTTTCACTATTTTTGTCTATTTATTCCAAATCTATATTTAGAAAAATGTGAAATATCTGACATTCTCCATATTCATGAAGAATAAAGTACTCGGTGAGACCGTCTAAAACTTATATCTATGATTAATTGGTAATGTAAATGATATATTTTTAATACCATAAATGATGTGTATATTATTTAAACTGTTTAAATGTAATCTTTATGGACAATGACATTTTACTAGTTTTAAAATTATATATTACTGATGATATATAAAGGTTAAGTTCAGTTATTATTAATATGGCTAATCATATTAATTCAAATACTTTTAGTTTAGTTTATATTTTGATGAAAAAGTATTAAAAATTTGTAATGTATTTATTTATTAGTAATTTTGTACATTTTTTAATATTTATTAATAAATATGTTATGTTTAATTAGTTGTCTTTAACTACATGTGTTATGTACTCACATTTAAAATCACTACATATATCATAATTTTGTTATACTATTACTATCCAAAAAGTAAATCGATACTTGCTATTTTTAAAATTGCGTAGGTATTCAAATGTGAATCCAAATTCGAAATATCCATTTTTGATTCACAACTGATAACATTCATATCTAAATTAAAATATGATAAATAGTGCTATTCGAATTCAATTCCATGCGCATTCGATTTGAATCAATCCCCATCCACAAGAACTAGTTGCTCATGATACATTTGTTTCATGTTAACACATAACACAACCATACTGTTTTTGTCATGGTGAAACTTTCAATATTGTACACCTCGATTGACATGTGACAATTGTTGTTCCTGCATGTCCTTATTGGTAATAAGCATACAAAATAGGTTAAAAAAACAAAAACGAAACATGCATCATCGAATGATAGGATTGACCCCTAGCAGATCGTCCGGTGACGTTGTTTCCCGGGTAGAAGTGACTTAACCCAGTGACTTCGGCGAATCATCCGGTGAAGCCATACTAGACTTAATGACTGGTTGAGAAGCTCACTAGGATGTGTCGTAGGACAATGTTGTAGGGGAATGGGTATTGCTATACTAGCGCAAAAAAAAATCTACTGCATTCACCCAAGACAACATGTGAGTAGGAGATCATTGATCGTTACTACTTGATGCGCAACGCAATGGAAGAAGAGTTGGAGTAGCCTGATCCAACACAGTGTGCGTTGATCCAGTGGAAGTAGATGCATGTCCTTGCGCCCAAACAGTAGCGACACATCCACTTGCATTGTCTGTCTACCTCACATTTGTCACCAATCAACACTGCATCAACTGTAGTAGTGTCTGTTAGTGGTGATCTCTCCAGCTCGGCCCAACGGTCGAGTTTCTATCAATAGTATCGATCAAGCCTAATCTGGACGTAGATCTAGTCTTTGGGGTAGAAAACTGAGTAGCAGCAATTAGAAGGAGGTGAGAGATCCGATTTGGATCTAAGCAGAGGGTTCATCGAACCCTAAACCCAAATCGGGTGAAGAAAAGGAGTAAGAAAGGGTCTCAGTTTTGAAAAGGAACTCAAACCCTAACCCTAACTCGCGTAGACAACTCGGGGAAGAAGAACAGTAGCCAAACCCTAACCCTAACTCGACCTAACCCTAACCCTAACCCCAAATCAGACAAGATCCGAGAAGAATAGAAGAAGATCCAAGTAGAGAAAAGAAGGGGAAAGGGGAAGGGCTTCGGAGGTGGCTTGCCTCACCGCCCTCCACTCACCGGAGAACTCCGGGAAGTGCCTCCGCACCGGTAAAGAACTGTCGTGCTAGGGTGCCGCCACTAGGTTGCTTGATGGTGGCACGCTCACCCGTAGAAGAGAGTGCACGCCGGCGAGGGGGCCAGCGACGACGCCACCATCCCTCCGTCAAGGGCCAACTCTAGGCGCCACCACTGCGCTCTGTCGCTCGGCTGCATTGAGAGAGAAGGGGAGGGAGAAGAGAGTGAGCTAGGGTTTGGGGGGAGCCGGCGCCGTTGCAGTTTTGTTAATCCGAGAACGTCGCAAGCCATCGATTTTAGATGAACGGAGTGGAGACGTCGGGCTGAGTTTTGGCCTAGGTGGGCGCGAGCGGTAGGCCGCTTTCCCGGCCTAGGCCTAGGTTGCGGCCTGGGAGGGAGCTGCGGGCGCGCGTGCAAGGTAGGCTGGGTTGTTTTGCTGCTTGGGCCGAGTAAACAGTGATGCTTTGAGCCCTTTTTCATTTTCTAAATTTAGTGAATTTATTCTTTTCCTGGTATTTGGTTAATGGATCAAATAAAATTAGTAAAGAGAATTTTTCTGTGGGTAAAATTCACCAATTAAGTATGAATTTTCCGCTCCAATGATCAGTTTATCCTCTGATTAATTTTTGAACCAACGGGAAAATTTTAATTGGAGTAGTCATATTTGCTTAAGTTAAATTATCGTATTGTTATTTTCGAACCAACGTTGATGATAACAATATTATAATGTTTATTCATAAGTTTTCCATGAATTAATTCTATTTCTGCCCAACGGTGATGTAGAATTAGTGTATAAGAATGTTGTATGTTTTAATTTTGACCAACGTTAAATTAAAGCATGCAATTATGATGTTATATATTTTCTCACTATCTCTGATGGTGTTTTTCAGGACTCAATCCTATGACATTTATCTCGCATATCCTCCTCTTGAAGGGGGCAACTACAAAGTATGGTGAGAGAAGTATGAGCTAGCACTTGCGCTGTCTGAAAATGATCTAGCGCTTACCTCCCCATGTTCGACTGAGCTAGTGGACCCGGTGAGGGAAGATAATGAGACTGATGCTGATTTCACTGCTCGGCAGCGAGATCATGCAGAAGTGCGAATGAAGTATGATCTCGAACGTAAGAAATGGGACATTTCAAACCGCAAGTGCTTGATGGTGGCTAAGTCCACAATTTCAGATGCAATAAGAGGGTCTATCCCAGATTGTGATACTGCCACAGAGTATCTTAAGAAGGTGGAGAGTCAGTTCACTGGCTCTTCAAAGGCTTATGCAAGCACCTTGATAAAGAAATTATTCAATGAGAAATACTCTGGTGGAGGTATAAGAGAACACGTATTGAAGATGAGTAACACGTCATCCAAGCTCAAGCCAATGGATTTGGGGCTCAAAGATTAGTTCCTGGTTCATTTGGTTTTTGCTTCCTTGTCGAAAGAGTATGAAACTTTTGTTGTTAACTACAACATGCAGCCCGATAAGTGGGATATAGAGAAGCTTATCGCAATGTGTGTTCAAGAAGAGGAGAGGCTGAAAAGCTCACAGGGTGACTCTGCTAACCTTGTGAAGGACAATAAAAAGAAGAATTTCAATAAGAATGCCAAACCTCAAAGGAAAACCCCTCAGAATGACCACCATCCGAAGAACAACAATGCTCAAGTTGAGAAGGATCAGTGTAAATGGTGCAAGAAGCATGGACATTATTAGAGGGACTGTCTAGACTTCCTAAAGAGCCTTCTAAAGAGAGGGATTTCATACAAGGACCCTACAAAGAGGAGAAAGAAGAATTAAAGTTGCAAATAGAGTTGAAGCTGAAGTTGAAGCCATTGGAGATCTATCTCTAGAATTAGATGATGGTTTTAGACTGTAGCTTTCAAATATTCTTTATGTACCCTCTTTGCGTAGAAACTTGATAAGTGTTTCAAGATTAGATGATGATCGATATGATTGCCATTTTGGTAATGGCAAATGTAGGATTGTAATTAATAATAAGTGTGTTGGTCTTACATTCTGACAAGACAAGCTTTATTTATTATCACTTTCTGAGAATACGAATGATGTAAGTACTGAGAATGAGAATGCCTCTTCGTCTATAAATGCAAGTAATAAGCGGAAGAGAGTTCATGATGTATCATAATTATGGCACTGTCGTTTAGGCCATATTTCGAGGGGAAGAATAGAGCGATTGATTAAGAAATCAATTCTTTCATCTTTAGAATTTTCATATTTAGAGCAATGCATTGATTGCATAAAAGGAAAGTACGTTAAGAAAATAAAGAAAGATGCCAAACGGAGCGCAGAAATTTTAGAAATAGTTCACACAGACATCTGTGGTCCTTTTCCTGTGAAGAGTGTGGATGGTTATGATTCATTTATAACATTCATAGATGACTACTCTCGTTTTGGTTATATTTATCTAATTAAAGAAAGATTGGAAGCATTAGATAAATTTAAGATATTTAAGGCTGAAGTAGAAAATTAGCACAACTTAAAGATTAAGGTAGTAAGGTTCGACCGTG
This sequence comes from Miscanthus floridulus, assembly GCF_019320115.1. Lineage (NCBI taxonomy): Eukaryota > Viridiplantae > Streptophyta > Magnoliopsida > Poales > Poaceae > Miscanthus > Miscanthus floridulus. Next base: position 36,369,881 of record NC_089584.1, on the reverse strand, counting down.
GGGAAGAGTACTACGGTCAACACACCCCATATGGCCAAGTTCCTAGACCCTTTGCAAGGTTCTTACAGGAAAATGTCATAGTAGCCCAGTATTCTACACCGGGCGAGCCTCAGCAGAATGGAGTAGTTCAAAGACGCAACCGTACCTTAATTGATATGGTGAGAAGCATGATAAGTTACTCTACCCTACCAATAAGTTTATGGATGGAGGCGTTAAAAACTGTCATTCATATACTTAATCGAGTGCCAAGCAAGTCGGTGTCCAAAACACCGTATGAGTTGTGGATAAGAAATGAACCCTCACTTAACTATTTACATATGTGGGGTTGTCCAGCTGAGGCAAAAGTTTTTAACCCAAACATAGAAAAGCTAGACTCTAAGACAGTCAGTTGCCATTTCATTAGCTATCCAGAAAAGTCAAAAGGTTATCGCTTCTATTGTCCTAACAGCCAAACGAAGTTTGTAGAAATAAGACATGCTGTCTTCTTGGAGGATGATATGATCAGGGGGAGCATGGTAGCGCGAGAAATTAGTTTTAAAGAGAAGCGGGTATACGTTCCCACTCCTATGGTTCAGGAGCCATTCTTCACGCTACCTATTGTTGCTGTACCAACAGTGCAAGACACTATAGTAACAGCACCAATTGTTAGTTCTCCTATGGCAACAATGAATGAACATGAGGAACCTATCCTTCAGAATCCCCTAGAACCCATTGTCACACATGAGGGAGAGCAGCAACAACCTCATATAGAACAAGCGTCATCTAACGAGGCCCCTAGAAGGTCTCAAAGAGTCAGGAGATCAACCATTCCTGATGGCTACGAAGTTTATGAATGTAAGGAATTTCAAATGGAGGGTGATCCCACCTCATTAGAAGAAGTCATGAGAAACGCTCACTCATCCAAGTGGCTTGAAGCCATGGAAGATGAAATAAAATCAATGAAAACCAACGGTGTTTGAAATTTAGAAACAATTCCTAAAGGAGCCAAGACAGTAGGCTGTAAATAGGTCTACAAAACTAAACATGACTTCAAAGGGAATATAGAAAGGTTTAAAGCATGACTTGTGGCGAAAGGTTTCACGCAAAGAGAAGGCATAGATTACAATGAGATATTTTCTCCAGTCTCATGTAAGGATTCTTTTAGAATCATAATGGTGCTTGTAGCACATTACGATTTAGAATTATATCAGATGCATGTAAAGACGGCGTTCCTAAATGGGGATCTAGAGGAAAATATTTACATGGCACAACTAAAAGGTTTTGTTGTGGAAGGAAAAGAACGTATGGGATGCCGCCTAAAGAAATCCATTTACGGATTAAAACAAGCTTCAAGACAGTGGTATTTAAAGTTTGATAGTACAATAAGAAAGTTTGAGTTTCAAGAAAATATAGAGGACAATTACGTTTATGCAAAGTTCAAGAATGGAAAATACATTTTCCTAGTCTTGTATGTGGATGACATCTTGCTCGCTAGCAGTGATGTTAATCTACTACTAGAAACAAAGAAGTTCTTGTCCTCAAAGTTTGATATGAAGGATCTCGGTGAAGCTTCATTCGTCCTAGGAATAGAGATTCACCAAGATAGAGAAAAGGAGGTTTTAGGATTATCACAAAAGGCATACTTAGAAAAAGTTCTAAAGAAATACAATATTCAAAATTATAAGTCTTCACCTACTCCCATAGTCAAGGGCGACAGATATGGGGAATTTCAATATCCCAGGAACCAATATGAGATCGATCAAATGAAAGCAGTTCCATATAGTTCAGCTGCCGAAAGTTTACAGTATGCTCAAGTGTGTACTCGCCCTGACTTAGTATTTGTTACCGAGTTACTTGGCAAATATCAGAGTAATCCAGGAATAGAACACTAGAAATTTGTAAAGAAAGTTTTGCGTTACCTGCAAGGTACGAAGGGTCTCATGCTAGCGTACAAAAGATCTGATTCCTTGCACATAGAGAGGTATACAGATTCTGATTATGCGAGAGATGACAGAAAATCTACGTCAGGATACATACACTCTCGCAGGAGGAGCTATATCGTGGAAAAGCTCAAAGCAAACCGTCACTACATCGTCCACAATGTATGCCAAGTTTGTAGCATGTTATAAGGCCACAGGGCAGGTGAATTGGTTAAAGAAATTCATGCCCGGGTTGAAAGTGGTAGACGACATATACAAACCACTCAAATTATACTGCGATAATAATCCAGTAGTATGTTATGCTCATAATAATAAGTCAAGTGGTGCTGCCAAACACATTGACATAAAGTATTATGTTGTGAAAGACAAAGTCCGAGATCATATAATTAGTCTTGAGCATATAAGAACAGAAAAGATGCTCGCAAATCCTCGTACAAAAGGCTTACCACCCAGCGTGTTCAGAGAACACTTAGCCAACATAGGTTTAAGGGAAAGCCTATGATTCCTGGACAATAAGGGTCTAGTTGAGAATCTGTTTCAAAACAGAGAAGTGCATTGTAGCTGTTTAATCTAATGGCAACCGACCGTGACGATGAGGCACACTCTATGCACTGATCTGTGATGGAATGGGAACAAGATAAAGTAAGTTAAGTTTAAATAATAAGATGAGATCATGGGGGAGATTGTTAGTGGTGATCTCTCCAGCTCAGCCCAACGGCCGAGTTGGGCCTTGACCTCGCGTCCTGATCGGGGGGCGCCCAACGCTACATGGTTGGTGGGCCCCCGTCATACTGCGCTATAAAGAGAGGTGGGGGCCGACGGCTCTCTTCACGAGGTTGACCGAGCTACAATTCCCACCAACAAAACCCTAACACCGATCTAGAGAGGGTGCGCAGCCAGTGACGGGAAGCACCACCACGAGGTTCGCCACCGCCACTGGACCGCACCTACGACCGCTACATCACCCGACGCCCTCCGGCAACATCACCGACGTGATGGACGGCTCCAGCAGCTCCACCAAACCCTCTGACGGTCAGAGACCACTGCCCCTCTCCCTTCTTCTCCATCTAGATCTCGTAGTTCATGTTCTAGGGTTTGTTCATCATGTTCTAGTCAAGTTGTACCCGCTAGATCTATGCCTAGTTGATACTACAGTTTCTATCAGTGTCTCCTCAGTGTCCCCGTTTGCAAGAAAGGAATGTCATGTGCTAGTGTGCTAGCACCGAGTGCGCGGCTGAGAGGCAACCATACATCAAGATTCTACAGACTTAGAAAGCAACAATAAGATTTGGGACTGCTATTTAGGATGAAGAAAGACCTCACCAAATAATGGTGAAACTCGAGTTAGAGGCACCAAGGATGTGGATCTGAAGCTTTACAACCTTGTGGACAAATCTTCTTGATCTATTGCAAGATCTCTTCAATAATCCCTCTCTTGTCCCTCTCGGATGCTCTCTCTGGTGCTCACGATGGGGCTAAACTGAACTCTCTATACTGTGGTGCTTGGGTGGTGTCCATATACTTCCCTTCCTTCTCTTGTAAGCAAAGATGCAAAATACTAGATGCACAAGTTTGGTTCACTTTTCTTGTGCTGCACCTATGACATGTGGGCCTGCTCACTAGGAGCTATTACTCTCCTGCACTCATGGGGAGGATTTCCCAACAGTACATCAGGGAGACGAACTCTGACGATGGCAAGACGGCTATGGTACAGTGTTTTTCTTTCACAATAAAATAGCTGTAGCCGGCTTATCAGCCGCAAAAACCATCAGCCGAACAGCCTGATACTTTCATCAGAGCCCTGCAAGTGGTTTGGTGTGGGAGATGAAGGAGATAAATATTTTGTACTTGACGTCTCAAGAGTCTGTAATTATGTAGCCCACTGTGTAGCAGATTAGGAGCCGAGTCTAAATAATGAAGTTGTTCTGCTGTTTGACGGTATATTCTCAGTTGTATAGATGATTAGATTGGCAATCTGTCACCGGCAACTGAGTAACAGAATGTTCCACTTCAAGGAAAATCCATTTTTAATTACAAATATGCCAACTCTAATTCCTTCTTTACAAACGAATTTTCTTTTGATATCCACATGCTGTTGCACTTGCCTGTCCACTAGTCAAGCAAAAAAGGTTTTAAAAAGAAAAGAAACATTTAATCTATTATCTATCTGAATTGAGTATCAAACCATAGAAAAGAAACATTTAATCTATTATCTATCTGAATTGAGTATCAAACCATAGATGGTCACTGAAACTGAAACAACATTAGCTCAATCCCAAGCTGACACTGTTTGAAAACAACGGCTGCGGTGGGGGAACTTGATTGAGATGCTTCAGAAGGAAAAAGGAATTGTACTGTGATGATGAACACATATTTCTGCACTACAGCACAGATGAGATATCATAGACAATCAATTTACATCCAGGAAATGGAATCAGATCAGTCCCCAGTTGCAACTCTGCACAAATGATCAACATTTGCACCTTGGAAGGCTGCTACTAATTACACATTCCTTGAGCCTCCCTGAGTGTGATTACAATAAGTAGAGCTATTGCAACAGTCAGCAGATACTCATTATTCGCCTCATCGCCTGCCTGCCCAGCACTCACTCAAGTCATCTATGTTACATTACATCAAATTAAGGGCCGGGAGATCAGGAAAGGATGGATATATAGATGGCTTTGACTACACAAAGATGAACGAAATCAAGAAAGAACAAGCAACGAAATGCAGCTCTGCAGATGTGCAAATGCCGCCGGTAGACGATCGATCATTGGTGCATCTTGGCCGGCGGCGCTGGGTATCCCACTGGCACGACATAGGGCGAGTGATGACCCGGCGGGAACATGACGGGCGTGCCGACGGCCGCCGGCGCCACCATGTGCCCCGCGACTGGGTGGCCCATGGGCGCGTGCCCGTACATGCCCATCGGCGGCGCCGGGTGGTGGTGCTTCATGCCCGCGGGCCCCATGGGCATCGCCCCCGCGGCGGCTGGGCCGCCCGTGATGGGTGCGCCGGCCGCGGCGACCTCGCCGGCGGTCACGCTGGTGATGTCGTGGATGCTGGAGCGGCGCCGGTCCCGGTTCATGGAGTTGAGGCGGATGAAGTATTTCTGCGCGTGGCTCGCCACCTGCGTCGGCGTCCGTGAGATGACGAAGTTGCGCGAGATGCTCCGCCAGTCGCCCTTGCCGAACTTGTCCAGACCCAGCAAGAACAACCTGCCACCAACACAATAACATCATCAAAGATTAGCATGAAAGATGCAAGCTTTATTTGAATTTTGAAGGCAAGAACACGTGGAGATTTTTGCTACGAACCTGTGCTCCTCTTCCGTCCAGGGGACGCCCTTGCGCCGCTCCTGCTCAGCCTTAGAGCAACTCTTCCCCGCGTCAACGCCGCCGCCGCCGCTCTTCCGTTCGTCGCGTCGGTGCCCGCCGCCGCCGCCGCCTCCTCCGTCCTTGGGCGCGGAGGCGGCGACTCCGGAGCCCTCGGGCGTGGCGGCGGACGACTCCTCCCCAGCGTAGCGCGGGAGCGGGATGCGGCCGGCCTCGATGGCAGCCACGTCCTCTACCAGCGCCTCATAGTGCCGCCGCACCTCCTCCGCCGTCCGTGCCGGCACGCTCGCCATGAGCGCCGTGAACCAGCCATCATCAGGAGGCCCGTCAGCCGGCGGCGCCGCGGCGGCCGCCACCGCGTTCTCCAACGCCTTGTTCTCCTCCCTTGTCCACGCCGCCGTGGCCGCCGTCGCCAGAGTGGTCATCGCCGGTGTCTGGTCCGCGTGTGGCGTAGCGTCGTCGGCACAGCCTCCCAGCTTCCACCGCAGCCAGCGCACTGACCTCTAGGGAGGAGGCCGCCGCGGTCACGGGCAGCCAGTTAACGCCGACACTAATCTGCTACCTGGCCTCCCTAGCTCGCTGCTCGCGCCACCATATCCACTGCTTTGACTTGAGAGAGCAGGAGCAAGCGGATGGAGGATGAGAACGCTAGAACGACACGGTGTGTGTTCCGGCCGTTGAGAGAGAAGATAAGGTTACCACGAATTGTAGCTATAATGAGTTCATGGATAAAACGTCCCACGTGTAATAGACCTACAGGATTAAAGTACTGTAGATAATAAACATACATAAATCTCTCAAATAAACTATTTTTAAATGCTAATTCTCTTTAAATGTTTTTGGTCTAGGATTCCAGGTGATAGCCACGTCATGCTGTTTTCCTATATTTTTCTAATTCTTTGTTTTATAACTATATTTTTTTTCCATTTGCTTAATTTTCACCTGTTTCTACATTTGCGATTCCTTCGTTTCAGGCCCTATTATTCGTAAGGTTCCTTGTGGGTGTAGGGATTCCTAGGTTATGGATTCCTATATTTCAAAGGCCATGTCATCTTTTTTTTTTCTTTATTATTTTCCCAATTCTCTAGTTTTTACAGATTCTTTGGTTCCAAATTGACTCTTACTCATAAGGCACCTAGCACGTGTAGGAATATATACTGGTGGTTAGTAATCGTTTATAGGTGCAAATGTAGCTGTCAAAAGATTTTTATCTTTGTCTCAAAAGAAACCATATTTATATGCTCTTTAAAAGTTTTTTTGTTCTAACATTTCTGGGTTTTGAATTCATATGTTCCAAAGGCCATGTCATGTCGTTTTTCTTTATTTTCCTAATTATTTGTTTGTTTTACCCGTCTTCTGTTCCAAATAGGCCTTCCCCGTAAGGTCTTGAGCGGTTGAAAATCAATCCAACGAAGTCAGAGGAGATTGAGAGTGTTTAAATCTCTAGCAAGTCAAAATCCCTATTAATCCCTCCCAGCCCCCTCTAACCCCTTGGAAGGAGGAATAACCGAATAAAGCCTAAGACTTCCAGGATGTATATGTATAAGGATATATACTAGTGGTTAGTAATGGTTTTGTAGCTAGGTTTAGGTGCAAAGGTAGCCGTCAAAATTATTTTTATCTTGATTTCTATCTCAAAAGACCGGTATAATTTTCTTTGCTTTTGGAGAAAAAAAAATCATGATTTTATAAGAGCATAAAGACGTACAACCTCGTTCCATTTCCCTCAAGAAAGCTCCTTGGCTTTATTGCTTTGAATTTAGTTTCCTAAAAGATTATTCTTTCAAGGCTTTATATTCATGAAAGGACATATGCACTGTGTTCTTTGTTTCAGGATAAATCACTGTAAGAGCAGTTTTTCTTCTCGCTCTCTAAATCCTTATTTGGTGAGATATTTAAATAAAAATTGTTATTTGTATCTTTTGACCTTCCAGTAACTTCTCTGTACCTCGTATGCACTCTAGAAAGTCAGTTCTACTATCTGTTTTTGGCTAGTGAAAAATCAAAATAGAGGATGACAGTATTTGGAGATCACATTAAAGAAGTTGTTGAAAGGTATTTTGACTAAAATTTCTATTCAAGGATTTAAAGAGTCTCCTGGAGTTGCTCTAAACCAATTCAAGGACGAAGACGGGCTGAAGGGGCCTTGGTGGAGCTGGCTCGACTTGTTATAGCTCGTCTTGTTATGGCTCGGCTCGTTATCAAGTTGGCTCGGCCCAGCTCGTTATACTAACGAGCTAGAAGCTCAGCTCGGCTCGGCTCGCTTGGCAGCTCGAGCTGGCTCGTTTGGCTCGCGAGCTAACTTGAATTTTTTTTCCTATTGAGGTTATTCATCATCCAGCAAAAGACAGAAACGAGTACTGATTTGGGAAAAGCAAAATAAATAAGAAGACAGATGATTTTATGCTGGTTTGTGAAAATCAAGAAAAAAAGCTAATGCTTGCTGCTATGCGTTGGCTTGCAAGGGAGTAAGCAAAGCTGCGATTGCAAGGCCCTAGCGAGTACCACGTGTGGCGGATCAGGAGGAGAACAACTGAGCTCGCACACGTTTATGGCTACGCCCTGCGCGGAACAACGGATGGGGAAAGTCTAGGACCTAGAGGTGGGAGCGTGGGTTGGGGCTAGGGTTTTATCATATTAGGCCAATAAGCCATGGCATATATGGGCTGATTCAAGTTGTTGTCATCTGATTTACCTTGGCTCGTTTTGACTCACAAGGAGCTAACTTATTAATTAACCGAGCTAAAGTGTTGCCTCAGCTTGTTTAAAAATTTAAACGAGCCGAGCTCGGAGCCGAGCCACTAACGAGCAAGTCGAGTGAGCTAGCGAGTTACTAGTTTTTCGTCTAGGCCTATCTGACCCCCTAAATTTGTTATTTTTTTCGTGAGACCCCTTAATGACCTACCTAATTTGCGATGTAGTTAAAGAGTAAATGGCCCTCACATTGACATTTGTCCCCTCCCACCTAATCTTAAGTTCTAGCTTCGCCATTGAACCAAGTATACCATATACATTTTTGTAGCATGGAAACATTTTATTAGGTTATGTTTGGTTCGGGGATGAGAACGGGTTCGTTCTTGTTTTCTAGGATGTGATGGTTTTATATCTTAGTTTTGGTAAACAGACATGGGTGTCACTGTTTTACGTTTGGTATGAGGGGAAGTAGGAAAAGGAATGAGCATTGTTTTTCCGGTCCATTAGCCACCATTCATGGGCCCCAGACATCAGTCACGTGGGACCTAGATGTCAGTCACATACAACATATATAGCGAAGACAACATATAGGATGTAGGTGACTGGCCCAGATGTCGTCGCTCCCGAGGGTGGCTTGCCATTGATGGTCGCCGCCAAACCGACGGCACTCAGCTGGCAATCGCCACCAGGAGCCGATGACAGCTACCCATGGATGAAATTCACCTTCGTCCATCGAACCTAGGCTCACCCATGGATGGCCTTCACCATTGTCCACCTATGGCCCTGCTCCATACCATGACCGTCGCTCCCTCCATGGCCATATCCTCCCCCACGCCCCTATGCTCAACTCCTGCCCTACTATCCTGCCAAGCTACTTGGAGCCGCACCTAGCCACGCAAGCCGGCGCCCCTCCACCATCTCTACTCCCTCCCCAGCCATCTCCTCTGTCGCACCCCCATGCTCCGCCCTTGCCCCGTCATCTCTGCTCCTCCCTCGCTCCCGCCCCGCCATCGCCCACTTGCGATCGACTGCTTGAACCCATAGCTAGATGTGCAAGCTGCTACGCTCTACCATCTGTGCTCCCTCCCTAACCATCTCCTCTCTTGTGCCCCCATGCTTAGCGGACGCACCCTTCATGACGTCGAAGTGGGACGAGTGTGTCCGCTGATTTTCTAGGGAAGGGGCTGCCTCGAATATCACGTAGATATTCCTTGTACGGATATCTCTATCCCTCTTAATTCTCAACCAAACTACACCGAAAAGAGGACCACCCCATCTCATTTTCGGAACCAAATGCTACCTCTCAGTCTTTGTTTGTAAGATGGGCTCATTGTAATCTCGTAGTAATTAGGGCCTGTTTGGTACAGCTTATAAGATGCTTATGGTCAAAATATGCTGAAACCATTAGCCAAGCGGTACGCGTTTTTCAACTCATTTCATCCGTGCTTATTCTCGCTGCTCTCATTTGTACTAAAAAGTAGAAATTGGATCAGACCAGCTTGTTTTGACCACCGCTTTTACTCTATTTATGCAGCTTATCTGGAAAGCGCTTTCCATATTATATGTACCAAACATGGCCTTAACATCATAGGATACATTTGTAAGACAGTGCTCAGTATGACACTGCACCTACATAATGAATTGTAAAATAGTAAAAATTATTGAACTTGAAGTAAATATTATCCTTCCGTGAGAAAACACGTGTGCGTCAAAATGAATTTATCTTGAATTGGTTTTAAAAGGAAAGGCACACTTTTCTTTCTTTTTAAGAAGAAACTCATATGCTTTTAGGAGAAGAAAGAAAATCTTCCGGAAGAAGCTCTCCTTGGTATTTTTTTCTTTCCAATTTTATTTTCTGAAAGATTATTCTTAATATTCTGTTAATGCTAATGATGTTCTTTGTTTGATGTATCACTCTTCACCCACATTGATAAGTTTCTAAACCAAGCATACCATACCATACACATTCCATGTGGATAAAACATATTGTGCACCATTTATAACTCTTATTAGCTATCAAAGAATGAAGAGGAAATGCCACTGCCACTGCATATCTCCTGAAGTGTGAAAAAAGATAGAACTGTTGAAGTACACATTTATATGTCCTTCCCTCAGAGGCAAGGAAGCTTATTCTAGTAGTGATATATAGCACCTGGTGGTAAGTTAGTTACAAAAGACAAAGGCATAAAACCAGCAGTTTCACCAACAGCCTGAAACGGCCTAAGAAAAGAACCAATTAAAATGGAAATATACACAAGCAAAAAAAAAAAAAAAAACACTCGCCAGCATCTGCAAAGGTACTTTGAGAAGGTTCCAGTCAGGAGTCCTTGTCACACGCTGATGGCCATACTGAAAAAGAAAAGGGCGAGAGAAAGAGAGAGGTGGAGGAATCAAATGATCATTGTCTAAATAGGAGGCAAGCGGTTCCAAAGCCTCCTTTGGGGTCATCCTGTGCTTTCAGGCGCTGGGATTTGGGCCTCGATACGCTGACAGCTTCGCCTTCGTCCTGTACTGGCTGAAAGGTCCACCGCCGCTGATTCCTTGTCATCATGGTGAAAATATTTCAACAATTTGGTTTGGGCTCTGAACCGTGTTGTTCCCAGACAAATACGGCATTGTCCTGCACGACATTGTGTGGGAATAACTATCTTTTTAGTCACGATTCTACCATGATGGTTTTTGGAATCTCCGCAAGAACTAGTTGCTTTTGATAAATTTGTTTCATGTTAACGCACGACGCAAATAAACCACATTGTTTTTATCATTGTGAAACTTTGCAATATTGTACACCTCGATCGACATCAGATAATTGTTGTTCCTGCATGTCCTTATCGATAATAAGCATCACTATCTCATTTGGAATATCAAAAAACAACGGATCTTTTAGTGATATGCATGAGATTAGTAACTTATGTTCTCTCTCTGCAAAACACGGTAAACAGACATGAGCACCCACCACAAGAGATCTATAATCAGCGCTCGTTTATGGTGAAGATATGGTTAGAGAACACTTCTACAAAAACTATTTTTAGCAACGGAGGCCTTTTTTTTGAGGTGGCTCAATCAAAATCCGTATCTAAAAATGGTTTCGGAAATGATCCACCTCTACAAATCCATTTTGAGCTGATTCTGAAACCAGCCGTCTATAAAAATGGATTTTATAGCTTGTGACCTAGAGAAGTTTTAGAGACTGGATGACCTTTTAGAGCACTTCTGCCATTTTGCAAGCAAAGGAGCATCCTGGGAGAATGGAGGGCTTTGTATGCAGAGCATTCTCTGATGTGCTATTTGAGTGCCTTTTGCCTGTTGGAAGTCTTTTGCCACCTGAATGTTCAGTTGTGTATATAAAACATATGGTTCAAATTGAGAGCACTCTTGATGTTTAGTCTTTTGCAAGTATGTGTGAATGCCATTGAGAGCTCACAAATTGACACGATCATATATGACTCAAATTGAGAGCTCGCAAGGGACAGGGAAATGTCTCCCCATCTGCACATGTCAAACTGACAATCTGTTAGTATGTATTTGAAGTATCTCTTTTGCCATTGAGAGCTCACAGATTGACACAATAATCATAAACACTGAAGTCTTGTTTCTTGAATTGACGCAACAATCAAACTCAGAAATTGATAGATATTCAATTGTTATACTCAATGGAGCCACAATCTCAATCCACACATCAATTTACTCTGAAGCTAGGCTTCTCACGCAGCCCCTCTTCCCTCCTCTACATGGTTGTGTGCGGTGGCCATCGTCCTGTGGTGTAGTGGGCTTGGCGGGAAAGGGTTCCCCTCCCACTCTGGTCTGCCGAAAGCCATGAAGCCGCTGTCCTCGGCCGCTCGGCGTAGAGCTCGATCCTTGACGATGGGGCAGTAGCAATACCGCGCTGGGGAAGACGCGGGGATGAGGAGGACGGAGGCAGAGAGCGCTTGCTAGGGCATCTGCTCGCTCGCTCCGGTGCCGAGGGAGACGGCGAAGTACCAGCGGCGAGCGGAGATTCGACGAGCCGCCGAGGCGCCGACGGCGGCGAAGGAACCGGCGAACCGCGACTGTTGAGAGCGAGAGAGCCTCCTCGTTCTTTGTTTCTCGTCGCTTGGGTTGGATTGGGCCGCGTCGCACCTATTGGGCTGAGGCAGAGTAGCGAGCCGAAGATCTCGTTCCCCTCCTCAAGACCCGCTCCGGTTTAAATCCGCGCAAAATCACGCAAAGAAACCAACGCAGATCACGCACCTAAAAAATGGAAACATCCATCATTCAATCACGAAATTCGCCCCTTCCTCCCTTCTCATCCTTCCTGCGTTGCAAACTCGCAATCCATCCATTGGCACCTGCAGACCTGCTCCTCTCTCGGTCTCGGTCTTAGTCTCCCTGCCGATCCATCCATCCGCCAGTAACGGAAGCCGCCCCCCAGGGGCCGGCGGCCACACGAGCCTCGAGATCGCCGTGGATCCGGTGGTGTGCACGACGCTGACGTTCTCCTATGATCTATAGGCGACCTTCACCTCGGGGTCACCCCACGCCTTCGGCAAAACTAAAGCTCGCCGCCGCCGACTGAATCCGCCGTGCTCAGACCAAGGTAAGCCGCATATACATCCATCCATCCATCCATCCATCCTCAGGGTCCTAGGCGTTGTGTTTAGAAATAGCAGTTGCAGCCTGAATGCCTAGCTCAAGAATTTCATTTACCCCTAATCTTCGCTTACACTGCGTTCAGACTGTTATCGGAACTAGATGTTGACCATGAATTTCAGTTCTTACTGATTCTGCAAGCCAGTTCTTGTTAGAACTAATATATGAGAATCTCCAACGGAGCACGTAGGAACTTGCTTTGCGATGGTTGCCTACGTGTTGAGCAAAATTGGGCAACCTAAGGCAGCAACTAATAAGCGTGATGAATTCTTGACCCTTATTGATTTCGTTGGCAATGCAGAAAAGATACAATTTTTTTATTTCGCGAAGACTTCCCTGCTGAAAACAAGTATGTTCACTACTTCAGTGTTCATATTCAAATGCATTGATTAGAAGATGTTTTTGTTTGACAAAATTAATTCCACCTCATTTCCTTGTATATGCAAAGACTTTAAAAATGATTAAGAAATTTAAGGACCCAAATGCCATTGAAGAGAACCGTGTTACATGGATTGATTTTTACAACTGTTTGGCTATCAGATAATCTGCAGTTTGACCATGCAGTTAGATGTAGGAGGCTTTTTGGTGTTTTATAGTTTTATTATACTTTTACCAATGTCTTGGATCATTTCAGGCTTGCATCTCACCATGTCGGGTACTCAGGGATAGCTCACCACTACGAGTCAAGTAACCTCTTTATAGCCGATATTCTTCGTGTATATATCAATTACTGTGAAGATATGTTTCTTCCCTTTTTCACATCTTTCTCAACCGCCGCCATGACTAATATCATGATGTGCGATCTTGTTGTGGCTCTAGATAGTGCTATGTATAATTGACCGTGCATGAGCACTTCTTTTGGCAAGTACACTCCAACATTAGGAATAGTCTGCCCCTATGCCTTGTTGACGGTCATGACGAAGCTGAACTGAATGGGGAAAGTCTAATGGCACGGTTAATGTTCCTAAGCAAAAGCTGATCTTCAGCTTTAACACATGTGGCAGTAGATCGTTGGGTGTCAACGTGTTAAGGAATTTCTAAGGGTAGTAGTTAAGCAGATTGTCCATTACATAGTCGAGACTATAGTACACCATATCGTCCCTTTGGAAACGACCTATCATCTTCATATTAATCATATCAACATAGTCGTCTCATGCGTAGATAATATCGGTCATGAGGTGATGTAGTTTTTGCTTGACATATTTGCATTGAGCCTAGGGAGTATGCAACCAATTAGCGTATCAAGAGCACTCTCTTCCCTAGTGTGGTTATGCATATGTCACGAGGAAGACGGATTTCACCATCACCATTGGCCTCCTTAGAGCCTCCACCGATGTGCAATGGGTATTCTACAAACCATAGGTCACTCTTTGTCTTCATGCTACGCACTAATTTGAGATCTCGCATGGAATCCTAATTGTACGACTATCGAAGCCCTCGATCCTCTTCGAACAATAGGAAGAACCTGCCTGAATCTCCATCGAACACCATAGTCTTCCCACTGAATGACAGCTTAAGTCGGTCCATTATATCATGGAGCTTGTTATCTAGAGCCTCAACAGCTTGCCTCTTTTTCAGGATAACCTCATCCAAAATAATGAGAGATGCCATTGAAAGCAGCTTGGTAGTATCACTCTATTTCACGAAGTTGCAAAAGGCCCCATCGATGATGGTGAGGGCAATCTTGAAGTGCGAGTGGGTGGTTCTCCCACTAGGTATTATTGAGGTTGCAACATCAAATGTAACTATATTGCCACAACAATCTTGCTCTGACTGTGTATAGTAGCGAGTTGGGCCTTGTACAGATTTGTCTTCCCAGTTCGACCAGGTCCATCCATAAAGAACAAAACCCCATGTTCGGTATCAACAACAGACAATCTCATAATAGGCTGGTCAATGCTCCTCATTAAGGGTGTTCGATAGGGCCACATCACCGGTGCTAGTTCCTCAAAAATCTCCCTGGCAATATCGCTAGAGGCGCTATATGTTTCGTCGATATTAAGAAGTGGATACACTTTATGTCCTTATGCGTTACAAGGACCATTTGCTCCACTACAAGTTGGATTGATTATTGCGCCTATAGTCCTCTGACATTGTCTCCTTGTGTTTCTCCTAGAGTCCAAACACATCACTTGCCTCACAAAATAGAAATATTTTTGCAAGCAAAAAGCCTTTACGAAAGTCTGATGGGTTGTTTTTAGTGTCATCGGACACTAACCATCGGACATAACACTGTTCACATCGGACAAGGGAGTGCAGTGGCATCGGACAAAAAGCTAGAATTGTTCACCTATTGTCCTGTGCTGACCCTGCCTGACGGTTGGACTGCCAGGGCTAGCGGTTGGGAGGCATTGACCTATGCTGACTGATCGAGGCTCACTGTTGGACTGCCCCAGCCCGTGGTTGGACCGCCAGGCATAGACTGTGTTGTCATTGTGCATAGGACAATGATCATTTGTCCTATGCGCTTTCTCAGACTTGTCCGATGTGTTTTGGACCTCTCTGGAATCTTTCTGGAGTCCATCGGACAAGGTGCATCAGATAAATCGTTAGAGAGTTCGCAGTCGACGAATGTAAGTTGTCGGTAGCCGTTGAGAGGCTGGCGGTGGGCGCTAGCCATGCTGAGTTGCGGGCTGAATGCCCCTAACGGGTCTTTTGGCCTCCCTCCTCTATATATAATGGTGTGTCCAACCATTTGAGGGTTGAGTGTCGCACCTAGTTTCAAATAACAAAACCAAGTACTCATATATGCAAACACACATATAATCCCAAATTGCATAATATCAAAGTAAAGCACTTTATTACATCGATAATTCATTACATTATTGTCACATAGTCTTGCTCAACAGCAATATAAAATGAAAGCGATAAACTAGCTCATGCTGCCACAGGGACTTCATCTGGTGAACAAGTAGTACTCCTAAACCCATCTAGGATTTTCATTGAATATACAATAAGCGTAAGCGCACCATGCTTAACAAGTATAACAAAGGGGTCTATGAGGCACAAAGGCTTGATAGTGATTACTTCATTATTCGTAGCCTCCCCTTATTCCTAGCCGATTCAGCACGAACATGGCTGGAGCACCTTCCACCCAACCAGATTCAAAGTTGGGCAGACTTGAAGGAGATCTTTGTGGGAAACTTCTAGGGCACCTAAACGTGGCCTAGTAACCCTTGGGATCTAAAAAATTGCTGATAGAAGTCCGGAGAGACTCTCTATGAGTACATCCGATGCTTCTCCAGGCAATACAATGAGTTGCATGATGTTGCCGACGCTGACATCATCGGAGCCTTCCTATCCTAGACCACCTACGAGTCCCTAGTCCACAAGCTAAGATGTAAGGGACCTCAAACCACCAAGGAGCTCCTTAACATCGTGACCAGCCATGCCTCAGGCGAGGAGGCAGTCAGAGCAATTTTTTATCGCTCCAAAGGCAAAGCGAGGCGGGACGAGGATGCTAGAGAGGGCCCCTCTAACCGTCTGAACAAGAAGAAGAACAAGCAGCAGCATGGGGCTCGTTCGTGGCCGCTACCGAGCGAAAAGGTGGTTGGCGCCCACCAAGAATGCTCCCGACCACTTTGAGAAGCTGCTCGAGGGGCCGTGCCTAAACCATGCCTTCTCCGTCAAGCATTTGTACAAGGACTGTGTTCCTGTCCAGCGGCTCAGATAAGGGGAACTAGAGAAAGAAGCCTGAGCCAGCGGCGGACGATGCCAAGGGGAAGAATGACGGCTTTCTGACCCTAGACGGCTGCCTCATGGTCTTCGGTGGGACAACGGCCTATGACTCTAAGCACCGCCAAAATATCGCACGCTACGAGGTCTACATGGCCGAGCCAGCCACACCGTCTTTCCTCCGGTGGTCGGAGTCTACCATCACCTTCGATTGATCCAACCACCCAGATAGCATCCAGCAGCTAGGGAGGTATCCACTCATGGTTGACCCAATCATCAGCATGAAGCGCCTCATCAATATGCTGATGGATGGAGGTAGTAGCCTCAACATCATGTACGCTGAGACACTTGATGCCATGGGCATCGACCGGTCGCACGTCTGACCGACAGGGGCGCCTTTCCATGGCATTGTGCTAGGGAAGCAAGCTATACCACTCGGGCAGATCGATCTACCCGTCACCTTTGTGGATCTGACCAACTACAGGACGGAGACCCTCACCTTCGAGGTGGTTGGATTCCATGGGACCTACCATGCCATCCTGGGATGACCATGCTACGTGAAGTTCATGGTTGTCCCGAACTGCATCTACCTAAAGCTCAAGATGTTGGGCCCATATGGGGTCATCACCGTTGGCACCTCCTTCCAGCACGCTTACGAGTGTGAGGTTGAGTGCTCTATGGAGCTCGCGGTCATCAAGGAAGGGACTGCCAAGGAGGCACCCGACTCCAAGTGGTCGGCCAGATCTTTTGAGCCCACAAAGGGCATCAAGGAGGTCCCCGTACTCCCTAGTAGCTCCAAGGGTTGAGTGGTGTGTATTGGCACCATGCTTTCCTCCAAATAGGAAAGCGCGTTTATCGACTTCCTCTGCACCAATAGAGATATCTTCATGTGGAAACCCTTGGACATGCTAGGCATCCCAAGGGAAGTTGCCGAGCACACCATGAAAATTAGGCCGGGCTCCAAGCCGGTGAAGCAGCGCCTATGCCGCTCCAACGAGGAGAAGCGCAGGGCCATCGGTGAAGAGATCACAAAGCTTTCGGCAGCCGGATTCATCAAGGAAGTGTATCATCCCAAGTGGTTAGCCAATCTCGTCCTTGTACGAAAAAGAATGGAAAATGGAGAATGTGTGATGACTACATGAGTCTCAATAAGGTGTGTCCAAAGGATCTGTTTCCTTTGCCACGTATAGATCAAATAGTCAACTCGACCTTGGGGTGCGAAACCCTCTGCTTCCTTGATGCGTACTATGGGTACCATCAGATTGCCATAAAAGAGTTTGACCAGCTCACGACTTCTTTCATCACCCTGTTTGGGTCGTTCTGCTATGTCACGATGCCTTTTGGTCTAAAAAATGTGGGAGCTACATACCAGTGATGTATGCTCAAGTGTTTCGGAGACCTCATTAGGTGAACCATTGAGGCCTATGTAGATGACATCATGGTCAAGTCCAAATGAACCGACCAGCTTATAGATGACCTAGAGCAGACCTTCGCAAAACTATGAGCAAACGGCATCAAACTCAACCCTAAAAAATACGTCTTCAGGGTCTCGAGGGGCATGTTGCTTAGGTTCATCATCTCCGAGCATAGCATCAAAGCCAACCCAGAGAAGATCATAGCCATCACAAGGATGGGCCCAATCCAGAATCTAAAGGTGGTGTAGCGAGTCATGGGGTGCCTTGCCACGCTTAGCTATTTCATCTCATGCCTTGATGAACGAGGCCTCCCGCTATACTGACTTCTAAAGAAGACCGATCAGTTTGCATGGACTCCCAAGGCTCAAGAGGCAGTCAACAAAGTCTTGACGAAAGCCCCAATCCTGGTCCCCCTGATCGATGGAGAGCCACTCCTACTCTACATCGTGGACACCACACAAGTGGTTAGCGCCGCCCTAGTGGTAGAGCGGGAGAAAGAGGGACATGCCCTCAAAGTGCAATGCCCCGTATACTTCATTAGCGAGGTCCTGTCTAACTCCAAGACTCGCTACCCACAAATCTAGAAGCTCTTGTATGCTGTCCTGATTGCCAAGAGGAAGTTGCATCACTACTTCAAGTCACACCCGGTGACGGTCGTGATGTCCTTCCCTCTCGGCGAGGCCGTCCAAAACTAGGATGCCATAGGGAGAATCACCAAGTGGGCACTCAAGCTGATGGGTCAAGGCATTTCGTATGCCCCTCGGATGGCCATCAAGTCCTAAGCACTGGCCAATTTCATTGCGTAAGGGACCGAGGTCCAGATGCCATCAGCAGCCATCGACCAAGAGTACTGGATGATGTACTTCGATAGGTCGCTGATGAAGAGAGGCATCGACGTGGGGATGGTATTTGTTTCACCCCTTAGGATACGCATGAAGTACACGGTCTGCCTCCATTTCCCCACCTCCAACAATGTGGCCGAATATGAGGTGCTTACCAATGGTCTACGCATTGCCATTGACTTGGGCATCTGACGGCTTGACGTCTGAGGCAACTCATAGCTGGTCATTGGTCAAATCATGAAGGAGTCAAGCTACCATGACACCAAGATGGTTGCTTGCTGCTAAGAAGTCCGCTAGCTAGAGGACAAGTTCGATAGCCTCAAACTCAATTACATCTTAGGTGGCTCAATGAAGCGGTCGACACGCTGGCGAAGATGGTGTCCAGCCAAGAGCCAGTGTCAACGGGCGTCTTCGCTAGCGGTCAGCACAAGCCTTCGGTCCGCTACGTGGAATGGGGACAGATCGAGGACAAGCTACTTGCCCTAGGCTCGGGGGCTGAACAACCACCCGCTCTCTCTGACCCCAAAGTCATGGAGCTTGACAAAGATCCAGTGGCAGAGCCCGATGTAACACCTCGGGTGTTTTAAATACTAAAACAGGTCATGTCATCATATGCATTGCTAATCATTTGGTCTTAGTGAAAACTTTGTTATGCATACACTAAAACAAGTTTACCTTTATGTTGTATGTGTTGACTTGTATGGTTTGAATCAAGTTCAAAATCTTTGTATTGAATTGAATTTCCAAAAACCCTGATTTTTAGTATTTAAATTCTACCCTAAAAACCTAATTCAAAATCTAAGCACATTTTGGGGTTGAGCTTAAAAGCAAAAATGTAGAGCTTGCCAAGGTGTACAAAGTTGGTTTTGGAGTTTTCAAAGTTGTTTTATAAAATTTGAAGTAATTTGAAAAGGCGTAAATTCTCAAAGTGACCCCTTTTGAATTCAAACTTGTATTTCAAAATGTAGACCGAATTTGGGTATGGTTATAAAAGAAAAGTTGTAGAACTTTGAATTTGGAACAACTTTTATTTTTGGAGATTTTTGAGTTACCATGCAATTTTGGGAGTAATTTGAGAAATTTGGCGAAGGGTAATTCTATAAATATGGTGAACAGTGACCGTGGACGCCACCTCACCGACGGCGAGCTTCTATCGCGTTCCAGTCGCCGCCGTGGCCATGTTCGGCTTCGCGCTGGCAAGGAGAAGGCTCCTGCGTGGCTTCTTCGTCCTTCCTGGTTGCGTTTTAAGCCGATGAAGTCGCCGTTCTCCTCTTTTTCATTTCCTCTGTTTTTCCCGTCGCCACCACCGCTGCTCCGTCGAGCTTACGCCGTCGCCGAAGCACCTTTACCGTCTTAGCAAAGAGAGCCTCAGTTCCGCCTACTCCTTGCGAACCCACCCAACCGAGCCTAGGTGCCTGATTTCGTCGGGACCACCGTTCGTTGCCTTTCTTCCTCGCGGCTGGCAGCATCGCCGTCGCGTGCGCTTCACCGTGGTCGTAGCTCTGTTGTGAGCCTCTGCTCTTGCGAAGCCTGGTTCTAGCTTCATCGGGTTGCCATGATGCTCTATGACCGCTTGATTGCTCTGTTTATCCTTTACAGTCGCTGGAACACCGCCATCGACGACCGCTTGCTCTGTCGTGGCCGCTGTGCTCATCGACCCACTTCCCCGTTGATCCTCCGGCTCGGCCATCAACTCCAGCGTGTTCGGGGTGAGCTCTTGAGTCTTCTTGGGCCATTTATTTAACCGCTACCGGTTCTGTTTCGCCGGCGTAGCGCAGCCGCACCGCCATGTTCGTCATGGCCGGCGTCGAGCTCGGATTGTGCAGCAATCAGTGCAATTAGTGCTACCTCTAGGTGTGCCTTGTCGTCGTGAACACGTTGGTACCCTTGCGCTGTTGATCTCACCGGCGGCGAGAAATTGCTAGTCAGCGAGCGTCGTCGCCGTAGTCAGCGCGGGGAACAGTGTCGACAGGTGGGGTCAAGATGTCAGTAGCCGTGGGTTTTGAAAATGAATTTTCTATTTTTCAGAAATGGATGAATAGTGTAAGTTTTTGTTATTTTTGTGTAGAACTAATTAGAGCTCCAAAAATTATGACAATTTTTGTGTGACCACTCTGTGATATAAACTTTTTAGGAAAAATATGAATTGTTGATTTTCAGTACTTTTTCAATGTGATAAAAATTGCTCAATTAATTAATAAATGAGTTTCCATGATTTTTTCTAGGCTTTATTATTTATCCAAAAATTATGAAAATTATTTTACCACTTAGTTATCATGTGATAAGCCTTCACAAAAATTTTGAACTCATTTGGAGAAAGTTGATTTATTTCATAATTTGGAATTAAATAATTAATTCATAAAAGCAAATAGTAAACCTTAATGGCTTAGGTTTTGTTTGAATTTTGGATTGAGTGATGACCTTGGGTTATTAGTATAAAATAATTCTTGATACTTAAAGTAAGTGTTTGAGTTTTTGGAAATGTTTAGTAGTTGTTGGTTTGTAACTGTACCGCGAAGGAAAGTTATATTCGAGTTATTAATTATTGCATTCATTGTCAAGCATCATGTTTTATATCTCGCATCATATTAAACATGGCATTGTTACTACGTGTAGTGAATGAAAGTGAGCATGTGGTAGTTAGTCAGGTTGAGGAGGAAGTTAATCCGTCTGTTGAGGTCGGGTTTGATAATTGTGGAACGTCTTCGGAACGTGACTTTTCCGTCAACCAAGGTAAGCCCCAGATGCATTTAAACCTACCTTGTATTTTACAAGTTTTTATCGCTTGTGCTTTTCAATACTACATTAAGTGGTTAGGAGTTGAGTGAAAACCTAATTGGTGTATTACCAACCTTGTTTTTCAATATCAACCGTGATACCCGTTTCACTTCGAGAATGTTTACTTATGCTTAGCCATGCTTAGAACGGTATAAGTCGGGTGATCACCGGTCACCTGCGAGATATAAATGGTTTCTTGGATACGACTGGTTATTTTATGTTATCATGAGATATGAGCATGTGGAGTAATAAATCTAGATCAGGCGGACTTGGTGTATGAGAGCCACAAGGCATGGAGGTCTTGTGAGCGGGTTGTTTCTGCCTGAGTCGATTAAGACACGTCCATTGTTGAATTGCATGAGGTGAGACTTTGTAGTACCGATCACATACTCTAATAAGCCTTAACTTGGCTATTCTATTACGAGAATGGCTACTCGCGCACTGGGAGTGGAGAGATGGCAAGAATAGCGTGTACCCACGTGGCAATGGGCTAGATTGGTGGAGTACTGTATTCTCAGGTGGTGCGGACCCATTCTTGTTTTAGAGGATCTGAGGGTGGGTTGGTATATGTAGGTTGGGGACCTACATATGTCGTGTGGTTGGGAATCCCTAGCTGGGTTATAATCGGTTCGAATCGACGTTGCTCCTCGGTTATGGAGACTCAACTCATTGTTCATCATCATAGTTAATAAATAAAACTTGAGGAAGATTTGAGAAAGAGTTTTGATATGAAGTTCATGATCTCATTACGGATCATGGCAGATTCATATATGGTCTTTATGAAGAATTAAATGTTGAATGAATCTTTTTAAAGAGCTTTTACGCAAAAGAACTTTAAGTCTTGCTAAAGCCCTACCTTGAATCCCCGAGCCAGCATTCTTAAGTATACTCCGTTTATATTTCGGTTAAGTCTTGTTGAGTACTTTTGTACTCAAGGTTCGCTAACCCTTGTTGCAGGTGAGCCTCATGAGCAGGTCTGCTTTGGACCGTGCTGCATGACTGTTGTTCAAGTCGATGATGATAAGTAAATGTGTGACCCTTGGGCAGGGTATTTCCTTTGTGTGTTATATTTTATGTTACTTATGCCACTCCACTACTATGGTTTGTAATAATCATCGTACTTAGTTTATAAGGTTTGAAATAACTGTTTTGTAAATTAAGTTATTATAAGACTTCCGCTATTTTACTCTGATGTAGATATTTGAATAAATGTTGTAATACTGCAATGACTCTGTAATGGGATCCTACTCAAAAATCGTGGATGATTTGGGGTTCCCTGGGGACACTCGACAGTCTTCTTAAGTTATCGGGAACATATGCATAGTTGTCAAAGGTCATTAGACAGTGACAGGTGCATGTGGGCCCTATAATTTAGGAGGTTCTACCACACCCGACCCTCTAGCTGACTGGAGGACCCTATACCTCGATTGGCTTCTCTGCAAAGTGCTCCCAACGGACAAGACAGAGGCCCAACAGATCACACACCGAGCCAAGTCTTTTATCATTGTCGAGGAGGAGCTCTATAAGCGAAGCCACACTAGGATCCTACAATGTTGCATTCCCATCAAACAAGGAAGGCAATTACTAAAGGACATTCACGGTGGGGTCTACGGACATCATGCCACACCGAGAACAATGGTCAGAAATGCATTTTGACAGGGCTTCTACTGACCAACCGTGGTGGCTGATGCTGAACAGATTGTGCGCACCTACGAAGGGTGTCAATACTACACCCGGCAAAGCCACCTGCCAGACCAAGCACACCAAATGATCCCCATCTCGTGGCCGTTCGCGGTCTGGGGCTCGATATGGCCAAACCTCTCAAAAGAATGCCCGAGGGCTACACGCACTTGCTTGTCGCCATAGACAAGTTTACAAAGTGGATAGAGGCTCAGCCAATCTCCATGATCAAGTCCGAGCAGATCGTGTTATTCTTCCTCAACATCATCCATCGCTTTGGAGTCCCGAACTCCATTATCATGGACAACGACACACAATTCATTGGGAAGAAGTTCCTCCAATTCTATGATGAATACCAAATCTGCATTGATTAGGCTGCCATGACGCACCCCCACATGAATGGGCAGGTCGAGCACGCTAACGGCATGGTCCTACAAGGTCTCAAGAGTAGGATTTTCAACCGGTTGAACAAGTTTGGCGGGCGATGGGCCGCGGAGCTTCTAACAGTGCTTTGGAGCTTGAGGATGACCCCCAGCTAGGGCACCGGCTACACACCCTTCTTCATAGTCTATGGTTCTGAGGCTATCCTCTCGATCGACCTTGACTATGGGGCGTCGAGGGTTAGGGCGTACAACGAGCAGGGAGCCAGGGCATCCCTTGAGGATGCCATGGATCAGCTCGATGAGGAGCATGATGTTGCCCTCCTCTGCTCGGCCAAGTACCAATAGGCGTTGCGCTGGTATCATAGCCATCAGGTGTGGGGTCAGGCCTTCAACATCGAGGACCTGGTACTCTGCCTCGTCTAGAGCAACAAAAACTGTCACAAGCTCTCTCCACCATGGGAGGGACCGTACGTCGTCGTGGAGGTGCTCCGACTAGGCACCTACAAGCTCAAGACCATTGACGGCAAGGTCTTCATCAACGCATGAAACATCGAGCAACTACATTGCTTTTACCCCTAGCCTATGCATATACTTAAGAATGATATTTCTGAAATACAAAAATGCTTTCTCTTATCAGTTTTGCTATCATTCCCTCTATATTTAGTGACACCCGACCCTGGCAACGGTAGGGGGTTGGGCATCACTCGGGGGATGATAAGAGTATGTCTACTTAGAGACATTCTCTACGCCCGACCCCCTTACATTAAGATCTCAAAGTAAGGGTTGTGGAAACAAACCCTGAGTAAAACTGGTCAGGCTGTAAGAAACCTACACCCCAGCGGCTATGGCATTTTTGTTCACCAGCGTGATCAGAGTTGTTTCACCTGCATCCCAAGCTTTACAGCCTTAACCACGGAAAGGGTCAGAACACATTAACCTTTTTTATAAAAAAAAGGACGAAGAACCAAAAGATTGTTCAACCATAGCAGAAATAAAAATCTATCCATTTATTACAAGATCACTATTTGGCCTAACTAACTAATTTTTGGGGGGATGATATCATCCTCAATCTTGGCAGATAAGTCCCATGCCAGAGGGGCCACCCCCCTCTTGATGTGCTCTAGCTCAGCATCGGAGTAACCAGGCGTGAAGCCCTGACTCATCATCTCTAGAATGATGTTCTCATAGTGAGAACAAGTGATCGTGAATGACCGATGAACGCTAAAGCGGAGTGCGTCCCTCGACATCTCATGTGCAACAATCCATGATCCGGAAGGCGCGAACTGCGAGCGAGCTCATCTCCTATGTTGGGGCTAGCTCAAGGTCATCATAGACTAGCTGGACGGCGACGCGTAGGGCGTCATGCTCATTGTTCTCCTTTAGGAGGGTGGCCCTCACCTCGCCCTAAGCCTGTGAAAGACTTGCCAAAAACATGCACCAACCATGTCAAAAAGCCTACCATGGATCCTAGGGAGAAGGATAGCAAAGGAAGACCAGGGGCTTACCATCCATGTCCACCTGGAGCTTGCATGCCTCATCATGCCACTGGGCCACCTTAGCCTCCAAGTTCTAGGCCTACTCCTAGCGCTGGCTGACCTCTGCGGTGAGTCTAG
Source organism: Miscanthus floridulus (assembly GCF_019320115.1). NCBI lineage: Eukaryota > Viridiplantae > Streptophyta > Magnoliopsida > Poales > Poaceae > Miscanthus > Miscanthus floridulus. The sequence goes on along the minus strand of NC_089584.1, from coordinate 36,344,918 downwards.
CGGTCACCGCCTCTACCATAGCCTTCAGATCCTTCTCCCCTCAGAGCTTGCCCTCTAGGAGGTTGATCTACTGTTGAGCATCGGCGCACTCCTGATTTGCTAGGTCACGCTCCATTCGAAACCCCTCTACGGCTTGGAGCAAGTTGTCATGCTCCTTCTGTAGCCACTTGATCTCCGCGGTGTCCATGCACATACTCTTGACCAAGTCCAAGAGCTCCCTCCAGCTTCACGGGCGTCATCACGAGCCTCCACGTACTTAATCTAGAGGTCGGCCAACTCCTGGCGAATGGGGGCAAGTTCGGCCTCCTCTTGACGAGCAGCAGCGAGCTAGGCAGCCAGTTCCTCATGTAGCTGCTCCCCTGTGGCTCACAGCTGCTCCTCCACTGCGAGGTGATCCCAAACGCCCTTCTCGCGGTGAAGGAACGCATACTTCTCCAAGCTATGGTCCATGAGAACCTACGAAAAGGGTACAAGTTAAAAGGGAAGAAAAGGGAAGATGAAGGTCGGAAACACTGATGCACTATACCTGGCCAACCGAAGCGATAACATCTTACAGTGAACTCAGTGCAGTGGTCAGGGCACCGACCATGGTCCCCACCTCTGCATGGATGCTCCCCCACTCCCTCTTCTCTACATCATTATTGAGGGTGAAGAGCATTGCCCCGGGTCCTGATGATCGACCCACCTGATCTAGGGTCCTCCCTAGGTGTGAGGGTCACCGCCGACCCAGACCAGAGGCCAAGATGCCTCTGCACCGACCCTAGGTAGTGCCAACCCCTCTCGTGACCACAACCCCTCTAGAGCGGCCCCCCAGCAGTAGAGGGGGTGGGCGATGTAGACAAGGAAGCCTGCACCAGGCGTGACCTCCTCCATCCATCCCACCACGGGTGTCGCCATCTGCCTGGACGATAGCCCCATTTGCATCATCGCCACCGATGACGTCATGACCATGCCTAGCCATGTCGCATCTGCGAGGACGCCTCGGGGATGGCCTCTCCTATCTGCCCCATCATCGACAGCGTGGACGATGGCTCTGGCCATGCCATCTTTGCCTACGACATTGTGGCCATGCTCGGATGCATCATCTCCGCCTATGACATCATGGCCACACCCGGCTGTGTCATGCCTTCCACTGCCAACCCTCCCATAGACATGACCAACAGTTGTGTCTCCTCGATCGATCCCGTGGTCGCCCTGGCCATGTTCTTGCTAGCCTCTGGTGCGGCATCAGATGGGTCCTGGTGCACCCACCGAAGGGTGAGAGTCTTCTTCGGCGCTAGCTTTAGGAGGCTCCTATACCACCAATGCTACGGAAGGCACAATGGTTAGTTCATGGTGAATAATTTGTCAAAAAACAAAAGAACAATAAAACTCTTAACTTACCTTGACGCCGTCGAGCGCTGATGTTTCGTGGCTGGCCTGCTTGACCCCGGCTGTGACTCCTTATCGCACTGTCATTTTGGGTGCTCCGTTTACTTAGGAGGCTTGGACAAGGGGGAGCCGCCAGCTCCCCTTGGCTCCAGGGGCACCGTAGAAGGCCTGGGCGGAGTGGGGCAACTCGCTCCTACCATCTCTAGGGGTGAGTCCTCCCCCTCTTGCTCTAGGAGATGCCACAGGAAGGGCCCCACCTATGGCAAAGGCGAGTCATTGTCCCCACTGGCTAGATCGTCCCATGGGATGGGCAACCTAGAGCCATCACCCCCCTCCTCCTCTTCTTCTTCCTCCTCATCTTCCTCCTTCGATGAGCCTTGGTGCTACTTCCCTCGCTGTAGCTTCACCCGCTCCTTCGCTTGCTGGTTCTTCTCCTTATCATCCTTCTCCTTCTTCCTCCGCTCATCTACGGCATGGTTCGCCGCCCTCACGACCGCATGCTCCGGCAGCGATGCGACAGAGGCTCGAAAGCCCAAATGCGCTGGTAGCTCGAAGAAGCCCGGCTCTGGCCGCATCATGGGATGTCCTAGGATTGGGAACATGGCGTTGGACTCATTTGTCGCCCGACACGCAGTTTGATGAGACTACGCTCGCCTAGGGGCTGCTCCACATAGGGACCTCACTGTCGTAGAGCAGCCCCTAGGTGAGTGCAATCTCGTCGAGCTACGCGTCGAGCATCATCCTGTACAGTGAGAGGACACGCGCCATCAGCAGTGCCATCCTCCTCATGTGGAATGCCCCGATGACGTCGTGGTCCTTAAGGAACGCGATGGCATCAAGAAGGTCGCGTAGCCTTCTCTTCTCCTCGGGAGGCCCCCACGACCACACCTAGAGCCTCTCCGATGACGCACCCAGTGAACTCTGGCAAAGGGTCGGCAGCGGCGTTCTTCGTGTAGAACCAGAACGCATGCCACCCCTTGTTGGATCTAGAGAGCTGGCAGGGCATGTACTCTGCTGATCGATTCCCCCGAAGGTGGATGCTCGCGTATCCCATCAGCACCGGCACACCCTTCTTGTTGTTCTTTTGGAGGGAAATGGAGAAGAAGTATCTCCACAACTCGAAGTGGGGCTCAATTCCTAGGTACACCTCACACAACGCAATGAAGGTCGTGATGTGCTAGATCCCATTCAGGTTCAGGTGCTATAGCTCAATTTGGTAGTGGTGTAGCAGCCCCCAAAAGAACGGGTGAGGGGGGATCGCGAATCCACGCTCATGGAATGACGCAAAAGACACGATGTAGCCATCGGGAGGTGCCGACACCTCCTCATGACTGGGCATGAGCCACTCCACCACGTCGGTTCTCCCATGGAGGAGGCCACGCTTGACAAGGCCCTCCATGCATGCGTGGGTGACGTCGGAGCGATACCATGACTCCATGGGAAGCAAAGGCGGAGGAACAAGAGCTTTGCTGGCGGCAGAAGAGCGAGGGCAAGAAATCCGGGCACTGGCGATGGAGAAGCGGAGATGGTGAGGTTATGGTCAAACGTATCAGGAACAAAGGGAAAGGCCTTTATTTATAGGAGGAGGTGGAGCAAGAGGTGAACTATCCGCCTCAATCCACGTGACACCACATCCCATCACTTCGCCTCTCCAAAAATCATGCACACGCCACCTCTGGCCACTCCCTCGAAGGATGCGTCGGATGACGGTTCGCCCCATTCGATGGGCTAAGAATTGCCACGGGTAAGAAGGGATATGGAGCTAAAAATGCTCCCATGCCCATTAAAGCCTAGGGGTTCAAAGCCTGGCCCACCGATGGGTTCACAGCCGCTCTAGGGCACCTTTAGAGTGAGGGATGGAAAGGGATGGGCCCGCTAGCAACTAGTACCTAGGCGCACGAGTGCCATGGGTATCTTGACCCACGTCCGAGTCTTGTCTAGTGCACAGTCCATGGTTTTTCCTCGAAGAAAGGCAACGAGCCCTTAGGACCGGTCGAACGGACCCAAGAACTATATGGACTGGCCGCCAAGAATCTAGAGTCAGTCAGTAGCTGACCCATGCTATACCCCCATGAACGGGAAGCCAAGGCCCCACTCGGACTAGCCCGTTAACAGCTCACCAAGCACCATAATTTGTCTGTCGAGAAAAACATGAAATGTCTTAGCCCCTCTGTTTTATCAAAAAATGCATGAGGGAGGATGATTACAAGATGAGCTGACCCCTTGACCGGACCCTTGCTACGCATAGGGGCTCGAGAGTTGGACTTGTAAGGAGACCGAATACGTGGCCGCATACCAATAGCAGATGGGTTGGATCCTAGGAAGGAATCAGAATCAAGAGAGATCTATTTTGATTCCCCAAATCCCATAGCTACATGCTCCCAAGGAGTCCAAACACGATGAAAAGGAATCTCAACCATACCAAGACATCCTACGGCCCACAAAAGGAGATCAAGATCCTCAAAATCCTTCTATCCAAAAAAGCCTTCAAAGGAGTATCCTACTCCTCCGCAAGCTCGGAGGCTACTGTCGGATATCAGTATCAAGGATACCCAGAAGAAGGAAGCTAATGGTCGCGAACGCTAACTCTCTCAGATGGTCAAGAGCATATCTTGGTCTCGCTTGGTCCTGAGGGCACGGGCTCTGTCTCGCTCGACCTCAAGGACACGGGACCCGAGTCACCTGACCTCAAGGGCGTGGGCTCCGTCTCGCCTGACCCCTTAGGCAAGAGCCCATCACGTTTGACCCCGAGGGCGAGGGGTTTGCCTCACCCGATCTCGAGGGAGAGGGGTTGAAAGGTCCTAATATGGCTAGAGGGGGTGAATAGCCTATTTAAAAATCTACAAATCAACTAGAGCAATTTGATTAGTATGACAAATAGCGTAATGCAAACTTGCTCTAGCTCTACTAGGGTTGCAAGCCACCTATCCAACAATTCTAGTTGCAATGATTACTTAGGCACACAAGCTTGCTAGTCTAAAGAGCTCAACTAGATGAATGTAAATAACAAAGCAAGCTCTCAATTCTAATTACACTAAAGAGCTTGTATCAACTAGTTTGCAAGAATGTAAACAAGCAAGTAGGGTGATTATACCGCCATGAAGAGGATGAACCAATCACAAGATAAAGATCAAGCCAATCACCGGGAGAATGCAAATGACAAGAGACAATTGATTTTTCTCCCGAGGTTCACGTGTTTGCCAACACGCTAGTCCCCGTTGTGTCGACCAACACTTGGTGGTTCGGCGGCTAAGAGATGTTTCACAAACCTCGTCCACATGATAGGACACTGCAAGAACCGACCCACAAGTGTGGTAACTCAATGACACGAGCAATTTACTAAAGTTACCTTTCGGCACTCCGCTGGGGAAGGTACAACTCCCCTCACAATCACTGAAGGCGGCCACGAATAATCACTGACTCGTGCCGATCCTCCACCGCTGCTCCAACCGTCTAGGTGGTGGCAACCACCAAGAGAAACAAGCAAAAACCGCAGCGCAACGTGAATACCAAGTGCCTCTAGATGCAATCACTCAAGCAATGCACTTGGATTCTCTCTCAATCTCACAAAGATGATGAATCAATGATGGAGATGAGTGGGAGGACTTTGGCTAAGCTCACAAGGATGCTATGTCAATGAAAATGTGCAAGACTACACCTTTGAGCCGGCCATGGGGCTATAAATAGAGCCCCAATCAAATAGAGCCGTTATACCCCTTCACTGGGCAAAACGTGCTCTGACCAGACGCTCCGGTCATACTGACCAGACGCTGGCCCTCAGCGTCCGGTCGCCCGATGGACGCCACGTGTCACCAGCTTCAAACGCTGTTTGTTAGATTTCAACGGCTACGAAGCTGATCGGACGCTCCGGTAAAACTGACCGGACGCTGAAGCCCCAGCGTTTGGTCATTTTCAGTAAGCTCCCCGAGGCATATTTTTCGACCGGACATGTCCGGTCCACCTTGACTAGACACAGACCAGCATTCGGTGCTCAACCCTAGCCACTGTGCCGTCTGACAGCTCGACTGGACGTAGCCTTTCAGCGTCCGATCGCTGAGTGACCCAGCGTCCGGTCAGTAGACCGACGCCAGCATCATTTCGACCAACTCCATTTCAACTCTAACTTCTTCACCCTTGCTCCAATGTGCTAACCACAAGAATGTACATTCGGCGTAATAGAAAATAGGCATTTCATTTTCCCGAAACCCATTTCAACCCTGCAAACACCACCTCCTTTGTAGATGTGCCAACACCACCAAGTGTATCACCATGTGCACAAGTGTTAGCATATTTTCATAAACATTTTCAAGGGTGTTAGCACTCCACTAGATCCTAAATGCATATGTAATGAGTTAGAGCATCTAGTGGCACTTTGATAACAGCATTCCGATACGAGTTCCACTCCTCTTAATAGTATGGCTATCTATCCTAAATATGATCACACTCACTAAGTGTCTTGATCACTAAAACAAAATGGCTCCTACATTTTATACCTTTGCCTTGAGCCTTTTGTTTTTCTCTTTCTTCTTTTCCAAGTTTAAGCATTTGACCATCACCATGCCATCACCATTGTCATGATCTTCGCCATTGCTTCATCACTTAGAGTAGTGCTACCTATCTCATAATCATCTTGATAAACTAGGTTAGCACTTAGGGTTTCATCAATTAACTAAAACCAAACTAGAGCTTTCAGGGGTCCGCCTCGCTTGACCCTGAGGGTGTAGGCTTCACCTTGCTCGACCCCTTGGGTGTGGGCTTCGCCTCGCCCAACTCTAAGGGCACGGGCTCTGCCTCGCTCAACTCCTCAGGCGCTGGCTCTGCCTCACCCGACGAAGGTTCGTACCGCCCCCAACCACTATGGGTCTAAAAGTACGAGTCTAGGGTCAAACTTTTGATGCCAAAAGGGGAGCAGGCGTGTCTTGACGTGACCCACGGCCACGACGGGCCATGTCTGAGGACGCACGTCGCCAATAGCATCGTGCGTGCCGGCACTATGCTACCTACTTCCCATACGGCCTCCAACGGAGGCTTCAACTAGCCATATCATCTGCTGGGATAGAATGGAGCACCATGACCAGCTGACGACGCTCGCGTATGGCACCAGTGATGAATAGGGTCATGATGTGGAGCCATCCCCGTTGTCATCTATAGGGTCAGCAGGACCCGCGTAAAGGAGATGGAAGACATCATAATCCCGGAAGCCTTCCTGTCCTTGTCTTTCTCTCTCCCTCTCTCTGATATAACCTGCATCTTCCCCTTCATCTATAAAAAGGGAAGCAGGGCGCCCCATTGGGGGAGGGGCATTCCCACACATCTAACAAGTCTGAGCGGCTAAAGGCTTAGGCGCTCAATAGTAGAGAGAGAGCTCAACTAGACTCACTCTTTTCACTAGAGACTTAGGACCTTCTCCCTCTCTCGCCTATTTGTAACCCCTACTACAAATCAAGTGCCAGTAATACGAGCAGCAACAGACTGGACGTAGGGACGTTCCGTCCGAACCAGTATAAATCCTTATGTCCTCCGAGCACAGCCATCCGGGTTAGACGCGTAAACTAGAAATTTACTAGCCGATGATTCGAAACACCGACACCTTTGCCTTAAGCTCATTTTTGTTTTTCTCTTTCTTCTTTTTCAAGTTGGAGCATTTGATCCATCTTTGGCCACCTGCATCACCATGAGTGCCATCATCTAGCTCCACCACTTGGAGTGTACCAACCTATCTCATATACACTTAGAGCCAAAGAGTACACTTAGGTTTCATCAATTATCCAAAACCAAACTATGGCTTTTGGTAGTGCTAGTAAGCTTAGGCTTTGTGCGCTTTGCATACTAGCATGTGTAGGAGCTCCCCGGTTACTTAAGTACTAGCTGTATAGGTTTGTGTGACCTTGCAAACTAGAATTGTTTAGTTGAGCTCTACCTAGCCTGGCACCTTAGTTGCTCAATTATGATCTCTTTCTAAGGTGTTTGTGAACTTAGATAGAGGGGTGTAGTCTTAGCTAGAACGAATAAGTTTTAATTCCATATTTGTTTCGGTTAGCCAACGCAAATAGTTTTAGAAAGGACTATTCACTCCCTATTGTCCGCCATCTCGCCCTATCAATTGAGGCTAATGCTAATGACATGGCTTTATTGAACACCCTTAATGAGGAGCAGCAGGCTACCTACGATGAGATTATGTCTGTTGTTAATATCAAACATTGGGGTTCATTTTTTGTGGATGGGCCTAGAGACACCGAGAAGACTTATCTGTACAGGGCCCTGCTCATGACTACATGCAACAAGAACAAGATTGTTCTAACATCATCTACATCTAGTTTCATAGCCTCAATAATGCCTGGTGGTAGAACTACGCACTCGCGCTTCAAGGTTCCCCTTGCCATCGATGATGATACTTTTTTAGCTCCACAAAACAAGAGTGGTACTATCAAACTACATTGATACATCTCTGAATATTTGGGATGAGGCGACCGTGACAAAGAGGCAACTATGGTCTTCAGGACTGACCTTTGCTTCTGTATGGTGGGAAGACTATGGTCTTCAGTGGAGGTTTTAGGCAGATTTCAAAGGGGTTGAGGGCTTAGATAATCGATGTCTCGCTAAGGATGTCATACCTTTGGAATTCCATACAATACTTGAAACTGGTACGCAACATGGGGGCAAAGAGTGACCCATGGTTTGCAGAATACCTGCTACGCACGGTGAAGGCTCTAAGGAGGCCAATGGTGATGTTGAAATATGTCTTCCTCGTGATATATGCGTATTGCACATCGGAAATGATAGTGATCTTGATGTGCTAATTGATTGTATATTCCCTAGGTTCAATGAAAATATGTCAGACAAAAACTACATCACCTCGCAAGCGCTATGTTGATGTCATTAACACGAAGATGATAGGTCATTTCCATGGGGTGTATCATAGCTTTAATTATGCGGTGGACAATCAGCATAGGTACTATCCTCAAGAATTTCTGAACACTTTGACACCTCAATACAAATGTACAAGAGATAAAGAAATTATAAAAGTGGTTGGGGTTATTTATAAATAGTTTGGGATGACGGGATTCCAGTTGCAAAATTGACTTCTATATTTTAGGAGTGCGATTTTGAAAACTGCTAGAGGAACATAACAAATATGCTCTCAATATTTTTTAGCCACTTGGAAAATTCACTGATTTACCAATTATTATTCTTGAGAACTATTGGAGATGCTCTAACTAAGTTGCTGGAACCTGACTATAGTTACTTTTTTCCTTAATTAATTGAAGCACTCTTTTCTCGTAAAATAAATTGGAGATCTAATGCGCTCCTTGTATCCAAATCCAACGGATACTGGCATCTACTCTAGAATTTGTCTTGAAATGCAGTAGTTTCGCCTAAGAATGTTTCAGTTCTTTTTAGGGCCTAAGAGCATCTCCAAGAGTTCCCTAAACCTCCTCATAATCCTAAGTTTTTAGAAAGATCCACAAAAATCCATCTCCAACAACTCCTAATATTTTAGGAGTTGGAAAAAATCTCCCTCGTTCGCATAACTTTACGTGCCGCAGCCTCGCACGTGTCCTTCTACTCCCGCTCGGTTTCCTTCGTCTCCCGCGCGTTTTCCCTCGTGGCACGGTGTTTTGGCGCGAAGGAGATCGTTGCCGCCGCCGTTGTCTGGAGAGGAGTTGGTCACCGCCGTCATCGTGTGGAGGAGGTAATCCATCGATCTACCCATTGTACATAGTCATTCTGTTCTTCTCGGCGAGGTAGCGGCATGACCGCACGCTCATGGACGCTGAGGGGATCAGAGACGTCGAGGTTGAGCGTGTCGCTGCAGACGACGCCGTGCGCGCGCATCCACCGCCTGAAGGCGCGGAGGCAGCTGTGAGTGGAGCGCGAGTGTGGTCGTGTGGAACGCCGGATAGGGCGAATGAATCGATTGGGTAGGAGACTGGGACTGGGAGAGGGGATCTCACCGTGCTGCTGCGGCATCGGCCATGGCAGTGGCGACGCGGGTGTCCGTCACTCCGTCCACCGTCCTGGGTGTGGTTTGCCTGTTTTGTTTTGCAAGAAGCGTGGACTGAAAAGTGGCCCCAACACGCTGTTGGGCTGAAAAGTGGACCGGGCCTCACCTACACTCGGTGCGTTCTGAAAATAGCTCGCGACCCATTACACCAACAGATTATAGTGCACCAATTTAAAAAAATCATCTTTGTGATGGTATGATTCAATTTACTGTAGTTTTGAATTTTTTGACTGTATATTTTCTATTGGTTTCTCCTCTCTACCGTGGTGCATGGAGTTCTCTGCTAATGCCTATTGCCTGCTACTACTACCGTGGTGCATGGAGTTCTTTGCTGATGCCTATTGCTTGCATGATTAAGAAAGGGAAATACTAACAGAGGAGCATTTGGTAATGATTTCTTTGTCCATATTTGCAGGCTCGTCGCAATGTCCGGTGGTGGTTATTGGACTGACTTGGTCATGGGATTTGAGGGTGTTCGTTCTTTGGACGAGTTCAGCTTTCCCATGACACAGGAAGCGCACGCGTATGAGGACGTGCAGGTAGGAGCTGATGTTGAAGAAGATGAAGTGTAGGCAGTTGCAGGTGCTGAAGTTGTAGAAGTGCAGTCCAGTGCTTGTGGTAATAAACGTCCACGCGTTCCAAGGCCAAACGCCAAGAGGCAAAAAAAATTCATTCCGGACGAGGATGAAATTGTTGTCTCGGCTTGGTTGAACGTCAGCAAAGATCCCGTGCAAGGAACTAATCAGTCTCATTCCTCCTTTTGGCGTAGAATTTATGATTACTATGAGACCCACAGGAAGTCATTTGTAAGCCGAACAGAGAGTTCACTAATGCATAGATGGATGTATATTTTGGAGAATGTCAACAAGTACTGTGCTTGCTATGATGCGATTGAGCGTAGAAATCAAAGTGGAAAACCCATTTAAGACAAGGTAATTCTTTTTCTTATTTCAGTAATCTTAGAAGACATACACATTGATATTTAATAAACACATATGTTTGCAGGTTTCTAAAGCATTAACTATGTTCAAAGGAATGAACGGTGAGAAGACATTCACTCTCACGCAGTGCTGGAACATTTTGAAGGATGAAGAGAAGTGGAAGGCCAAAAGGAGGGAACTGACAGAGCTGAAGCAAGCCGGTAACAAAAAAAGAAGGTTCACCCAGACTCCACTCCCACGAATGTACAAGTCAACATCACTGAAGATGTCACTGAGATTGCACCTCCAGAGTCCGAAGCCCGAAAGAGGCCACAGGGACAGAAAAAAGGCAAAAGATGCTCTAAGGCGAGGAGGAGGTGAAGCTTGCATGGAGGCTTTAGACAAAATGTGGGCGAAGGAGGCATTTGACATGGAGAAAGAGAAGAAGAAAGAGGAGAGGCACATGGCTTCACTTGAGCTAGAGAAAAGGCGCCTGACATTAGAAGAAAAAAAGGTAGAAGCTGAATTGCAGAAGGTGGAAAATGACACGATCGAAAAGGAAGACAAAATAATGGCAATGGACATTAGCGCTCTGACCCCGCTACAGCAACAGTACTACACGGTTATGCAGCAGAAGATTGTTGCTCGTCGTCTGGCCAATTAGATGTAGTTCCTTTCATTTTATTTCCACAACCAACTATTTTTATCTTGTCATTAAGTGAACCTTTGTTTTACTCTCATGAGAAAGTTCCACATTTTGGCCACCATAATCGAACAACTTAGTAGGGTCAACGACTCCCTCATCTTCGACAATCATATTGTGCATAATGACACAAGCTTTCATGATGTTGCCCAGTGTCTCCGTGTCCCATAAACGAGCTGGTCCTCGAACAATGGCGGACCTTGATTGCAGAACCCCAAAAGCTCTTTCGACATCTTTTCTCGCTTCTTCCTGTGTTTTGGCAAAATATTTGTTCTTGTTCCCCATAGGCTGAGAGATGGACTTCACTAAAGTAGCACATGATGGGTATATACCATCGGCTAGATAATAACCCGACCATTTATGGTATAATTCACCTCAAGAGCTCTGCCCTCAGCCAGCTTAGCAAATAAAGGAGACCGATGAAGCACATTGATGTCATTATGAGACCCATGCATTCCAAAAAAGACATGCCATATCCAAAGATCATTGGAAGCAACAGCCTGAGTGAACAAACAGATACAGTTGCAGGTGAATGAATGATCGATCTCGCTCATGAATAGTGGTGGAACTCAAGGACAGATCGATCGACACAGAAGGCGACTCATCGATCGATCATGGTGTTGGGATTGTTTTGGAACAGAGCAATCCTCTGGCGCTCTGGGTGTAGGCAAAGGCGAACCGTACCGTGGATCGTGTTCTTGCCGTCGTTTCCTTGCAGGTGGTAGACTTTGCCGTCGAGGACGAAGCGGCCCCTCAATATCCGTTGTGCTACGCGGCCGGCGATCGGCCCGAAGTCCCTGTAGTTTCCCGTAAAGCAAAAGAAAAAAGCACCAATATAATTTATGTGGATCCCAAATTTGCTTTTTTAGATGCTATTTATTAGAAACTCTTGGAGATGACCTTCTTTTTTTTCTTCCCAAATCTTTTTAAGAGTTGTCAAACTATAAGTTTTTAGGAGAAGAAAGTAGGGAACTCTTGGAGACGCTCTAAGGGATATCCAGAGCTAATTGGTAGCTAACTAAAACTTAGCTAAATTAAATTCTAATCTATCCAAACAGCAGCGCTAATAACTGGGCCGATTTTCGGAGCCAATGCTCTAATTTTTTAGTCAACCCTCTAAGGCTCTAACTAATTGTTAGTCAATTAGCTGATCAACTTTAGCTAATTTAAACTAATTTTTAGTCTCATCTAGTAACCCTTTTTTTTAGGAGAAGTCTCATCTACTCCCTTGGTTCTAAATTATAGTTTGTTTGACTTTTTTTTTTTGCCTCAAGTTTGACCACTCATCTTATTCAAAAAAATTACGTAAACATAGTCAAATTTAACTCATTCTTGAAGAACTTTTGTTAATAAAGTAAGTCATAACAAAAGAAGTGATATTTTGCACAATTTTTTAAATAAGACGAGTGGTCAAACTTATATTAGAGTAAAAAAGTCAAACAAACTATAATTTGGAACGGATTTAGTAATAACTAACACTATCTTATCCAAACAAGCCTTTAGGAGTAAAGAATTGTCCAACTTGAAATGGACATGCATGCTTCGTGAAAGAAATATCGAGACCGTAGATGCACTCCTTGTCCTGTCTTATTATTGATCTTTTTCTTCAAAAAAAGGCTGCGCGCGCTTCATGAATTGCAAGAACAACCTGAACCAACCATTTGTTCCCGCCAACAAAACATGTGGCTTCGAACATTTCATCATAAGAAAAAGAAGAGAGAAAGGGAAAATCATGAGAGAGAGGGAGAAAGATACGGCGAAGAGCGTGCGGCTAGATTGGGCTCCCTCACACTCACACATGGCGCGCGGCGATTAGAAGCCCCGGATTACACCTCATCGCCACCTTATCTACCGCTCGCAATCCCAATCCCCGCTGCCATGTCAGCACGCGGCCGCCGCAGCATGAGCGTCATATACGCCGCCTCCCTGAACTAGAGCTCGCTCCCGCCGCCCAGTCCTCGCCACACCGCCCGTCCCGTCCGTCGCCACCAATGGCCTCCTCCGCCATGGAGCTCTCGCTCCTCAACCCCGCCGCGACGCACCGCCACCGCGGCGGCCTCGCCGCTGCCGGCCTGCCCCTCGCGCCGCGGCGCTCCGTGGTCCGCTTCCGCGTGTCCGCCTCCGCCGCGGCCGCCGCGCCGCCCAAGTCCTCGGGCCCCAAGAAGCGGGGCAAGACGGAGATCCAGGAGACGCTGCTGACGCCCCGCTTCTACACCACCGACTTCGACGAGATGGAGCGCCTCTTCAACGCCGAGATTAACAAGCAGCTCAACCAGGCGGAGTTCGACGCGCTGCTGCAGGAGTTCAAGACGGACTACAACCAGACCCATTTTGTGCGCAACCCCGAGTTCAAGGCCGCCGCCGACAAGATGGAGGGCCCGCTCCGCCAGATCTTTGTCGAGTTCCTCGAGCGCTCCTGCACCGCCGAGTTCTCCGGATTCCTCCTCTACAAGGAGCTCGGCCGCAGGCTCAAGGTTCCTTCCCGCTTCTTTCTTTGCTTGCCTCGTCTCGCCTCGTGCATTTCCTTGACCACCTGGCGGGCGTGTGCTGATGCCCTGCTTTTCCTCTGCAGAAAACTAACCCGGTCGTGGCGGAGATCTTCTCGCTCATGTCCAGGGACGAGGCGCGCCATGCTGGGTACGCACCTTATCTCTTTTCAGTCATCCTACACAACAATGCGTGCGATTAGTAGCCAAAAAATGCATTCTTCACTTATAAAGATTAGGAAATGCAATTGTCTGTCTGTCTCATGAAAACTTATGCCGGTGCTGCTACCTCAATTGGACAAGGAATGTAGGTATTCTAAGTTTGCTGCTGCCTCAATTTAAACCAGCCTGGTTACATGAGCTAACAAAATACTCATTGCCAATGAAGTAGTTAGGTCAATGCATTGGGGGTTGCTTCCAGCAACTGTCCATAAGAATCCAGCCATGCATGTTATCCTTATGGTGTCCAATTTGAGGCTATAGGAGGCATGGAGAAATTCAGCTGAAAGTTTCTTGTGATTTGCGCTGTCTAGGTTCTTGAACAAGGGGTTGTCTGACTTCAACTTGGCACTGGACCTGGGGTTCTTGACCAAGGCTAGGAAGTACACCTTCTTCAAGCCCAAGTTCATCTTCTATGCCACCTACCTGTCTGAGAAGATTGGGTACTGGAGGTACATCACCATCTTCAGGCACCTCAAGGCGAACCCAGAGTACCAGGTGTACCCCATCTTCAAGTACTTCGAGAACTGGTGCCAGGACGAGAACAGGCATGGTGACTTCTTCTCTGCCCTGCTCAAGGCTCAGCCGCAGTTCCTCAATGACTGGAAGGCCAAGCTCTGGTCACGATTCTTCTGCCTCTCGGTAATTTAAAGCTCTTCTTTTGTTATATAGATCGATTAACTCCAAAGGCTGTGTCTCCGGATAGTTAGTGTTACATGACCTTTTGCAGGTGTATGTGACCATGTACCTGAATGACTGCCAACGCACTGCATTCTATGAGGGAATTGGTCTGAACACCAAAGAATTTGACATGCATGTGATCATTGAGGTATAAATGAGTTTATCATTTCATTTCCACCTGTTTACTATATTTCATACTTTTTATCTGAACAATGCTGAATATCGCAATAATGTCCTAACAAAAGATTAGGAATACACATGAAGCTTGTTATAGTTCATCGACGTTTAGGAGAATCTATGAATTGCTTCTAGAAATGTTGGTGTGAATTAAGGCTGCTACTGACAATGTAAAAACGTGCGTACCTGTGCAGACCAACCGTACAACAGCGAGGATCTTCCCTGCTGTTCTGGATGTCGAGAACCCTGAATTCAAGAGGAAGCTTGACAGGATGGTTGTGATCAACGAGAAGATCATTGCTATCGGAGAATCTGATGACATTCCCCTAGTGAAGAACCTGAAGAGGATTCCTCTCATTGCCGCTCTGGTGTCTGAGATCATTGCTGCATACCTCATGCCCCCCATCGAGTCTGGCTCAGTTGATTTTGCTGAATTTGAGCCCCAGCTTGTTTACTGATTCTGTAGAAAGATTTGTCTTCGAATTATTCACCCCAAAAGACAAGTTGGTGCTTTCTCCCTAAGGGGCCTTGAATGGTGAAAGTGCTGGATGGTTAGAGGATCTGCATCTTCTTGTGTTCGTCTGTAAAATACTGAGACTTCGGCAACATAAAGCTTGGCAAGTTTTTGTTGTGTGGTATCTCCATGTAAGTGACAGTGAACTGCATCAGAAGCGAGCGTTCCAGTTTTCCAACAGAAGGGAGCGTCCGAAGTTGTTGTACTGCTAATGAAGCAAAAGCACACAGACCTTTATATGATCAACGACTGTATCACATATGGCCTCGGCGCAGTTACTTAGCAACCATGGAACGTCGAACTAGCATGATGAATGTATCCAGCACATTTGGTTGATTGTGTCACACTAG
This sequence comes from Miscanthus floridulus, assembly GCF_019320115.1. NCBI lineage: Eukaryota > Viridiplantae > Streptophyta > Magnoliopsida > Poales > Poaceae > Miscanthus > Miscanthus floridulus. Next base: position 36,329,492 of record NC_089584.1, on the reverse strand, counting down.
AAAACCATTTAACAGCGTTTGGAGGTTGTACCATGTGAATTTTTACATATATCCTTTTATTTTAGCAATGTCATGCATCATAAGTGACAATTATCTAGAAGCATTTGTAAGAAAATCGTGGTAGAAGTTTGTCGATACTAACACGGTCAACCCCTCTTATCTCCTTTCATTATAATCATACTCTGAGATTTATGCGGAAACTCTACCATTTGTATTGTTGTTAAACCACGGATATATATATATATATTTTTTTTTATAAAACACTGGTAGATAAAAATGCATATGTTTAATGTAACTAAATTGAATTGATACACATGATATAAGAGTGTCCGTCCAATGGCACTTGTATATTGCTTTTGAGGCTATAGCCACCGTTTCTTGCAACTTTTTGGGTATTTATAAGAGATATATATATATATATGGCCTTATTAGACAATGCTGTAGCCTTGAAATCTATGCCTGATTGATGTTTGTAAAATAACGATAAAATGATTAAGGCTTATGTGTATTAGTCTAAATTAATGCAAAAAATGCTCAATGAAATAGCTTTAATATTGCGCCCATGGAACCAGTTCCAAAAGTTTGTAGAAATTACTAAATTAGGCTGAGTAATTCTAGGGAAACCCTGAGATTGAGTATGCCAAGCATCCCCATCAGACCTCGTTCGGTTGTATGGGATTGATTCCTGGTCGGATTGTTTCTTCACTGATCTCTATAATGCTGGAACCGTTCCTCGTGCGGAACGGCCCGTTCCAGGGTAACCGAACGGAGCCTAAGGGCCCGTTCGCTTCCTGGGGAATGAGTCCCCGGAAGTATTCCAGCCCGGAATCATTCTTTAATTTATATAAGATTTTCATGTCCGGAATGCTTCCTCGCGTCAGATCGGCTAACCGAACGGAGCCTAAAGGGGAAAGGAAGTTAGCACTCCTTTTGTTAGCTAGTGAGTTCATATTGTAATTCTATATGATACGGTACCTTCAACAAAGAAAACACCAACAGTCGAAGTGTATTTTCTAAATTGAAAGAGCTCCCAGTTTAGCTCAACGAGAGATATCTAGATTTGGAGCAAAAAGGGGAAGGGATAGACGATGTGTGAAGAAAAAAATCAAGACACACCAAATTTAATGACCTCTCCAACTGAAACTTCACAAGCTCTAGACTAGTGTTATGATTAAATTTTAAGTTAGGACATGAAAAAGAAGGTTTTTATTAAATTTTAAGTTAGGACATGAAAAAGAAGGTTTTTATGGCTGCTAAGTCTAATAAAGCCCTCCACAACGGAGATGGCTGAACTCACATAAATGGGTCCCACGCATGATAATGGGCATGTTCAGCCTTTTCTCTCCAGGGCTCACTAGTCAGTACTGCGTGTCTCTCTTTTCTCTCTCTGCCTCATGCAAACATATACTTTTTTATTAAGTTGGAACCGGAGCTTGAACTTGCTCCGCTCCCCACCTTTCCAGACCAAAAAATTTCGCACAGTGTTTTTCCTATCAACAGCCTGTTGATCTGGTCGTAAACAATCGTAGATTATTTACTACTGGCTAGTTTAGTGTGAGAGAAAAATATTATTTCAGCTTATAATCCGTAAGCCCAACCAAACAGGCTGCAAACACCGGCTCCAATAGGCAAGTCAACCCCGCCACGTATTTTGCCTACCAGCCCAAACGAAACGAAAAAAAAGCGTTGCCTCTCTCCTCGCTGCACAAATCTCCGAGCGGAGTTTGCTACACCTTCTTCTCCGCGCGCGACCTCCACCGGCAAGCACACGAGCACACACGCAAGCACGCACGCGACCTCCATCGGCAAGCACGCGAGCACGCGACCTCCACCGGCAACCACCGGATCCCCCGCCGCGGCCTCCATTGCAAGCACGCACGCGAGCACGCAGGAGCCTCCGCTGGCAAGCACAAGCACGCGCGAGCACGCAGGAGCCTCTGCCGGCAAGCACGAGCACGCAGGAGCACGCTAGCCTTCACTAGCACGCAGGAGCACGCAACCTCCGTCGGCTAGCACGAGCATGCTGGCAAGCACCAGCAGCAGACGAGCAACGGCGGGCAAGCACAAGCACACCGGCCTTCACGCGCACGCCGGCAAGCACAAGCATGAGCACACCGGCAAGCACGAGCACGAGCAAGCCGGCAAGCACGACCTCCGTCGGCCTTCTTCTCCAGCTCGCAGGAGCCCAAATCGAGCCTCCCGGCGCCCAAATCGAGCTTCCCCGCCTCCGAATCGACTTTTCCCACCGCCGAATCGAGCTTTCCTGTCCCCAAATCGAGCTCGTCGTGCGGTCCGCCGCCACCTTCCTTCTCTGGCTCCACCGCGCGTTCCTGCGCCCGGGCAGGGACCTGGTCGGGCGGTACGGGACGTGGGGGTGGTGGAGGCGCCCGTGTAGGAGGCCGTGGCGCGGGTGAACGTCGAGGCCACGGCGGCGCGAGGTAGGCAGCTCGGCGGCGTCCTCGCCGTGCGGTCGTCCTTTGCTTCGGGATGGGCTCTGCTTTTGCGTGGCTGTTGGAGAGGGCTGAGTTATGGGTGCATTACCTTTTCCCGTGCATAGCTCAAAACCGGCAGGGAACCGAGCCGTAGCTCGGTTGGTGAGCGCTCCGGGTGCGGACGCCACCGGTCGGGCGTTCGAGCCTTGCTCGGCGCGTGATTTTCCATCGGGGGTTTTCCTCAAAATACATATCAGCAACCTCTTTCGCGTGGAGCTACAATGGAATTGCGACGTGTTCGTCATCTACGAAGCTATGTATGGTCTCGGTGATCTCAAGAAGGACACAATTGTTATCTGTGTGTAGTTGTAGATCTAGTAGTGCACATGTGGTGTGCGTGCGTAGCGTGAGTGTGTGTATCTGTGCATGAACAGATGCCCGTCGTCTACGAAGCCATGGATGGTCTCGGCAAGAAGGACGCGGTTGTTATCTATGTGTAGTTGTAGATCTAGTAGTGCACATGTGGTGTGTGTGGTGGTGTGCGTGCGTAGCATAAGTGTGTGTATCTGTGCATGAACAGATGCTACAACTGTACCAGATAAGAGGCTTAAAAAAATCAAAACCGACAATGGGTGTCGTGTTTAGGTCTTGAAGACAGTCTTAGCACCGGACAATTGGGCATCGGTACCTGCAGTGTAGGGAGCAGTGCTCTAACATTCTGCCTCTGTTTCAAGGGCTACTCCTAGAACACACTGCAGAGGGCCTAAAGGGAAGGTATTAGGGAGGCTACAACCACGGGTGGTGACAGGTGATGAGAGAGCATCAATGCGCTTCTGTGAAGGATGCAAAATGGTGTTTGCTCGGCGCTAGCGGTGGATTAGAAGGAGGTGATGAGTCCGAAAGGTACTTGCTTGCAAAGGTAAGGGCGGCGAGGCAGAACGCATAGAGCAAGATGGGTGGAGGAAGTCGAAGAAAGCAAGAAGCTATTTTTGTAATGCATAAGATAAACAAGTTAGCACAAAAGATGTAGGCTACTAAGGTGCCCAAAGTGGACGCCTCCTCTTTCCCTACACCTAAAAAGACTTGTTCTATGCTTACACGTCCGTGTCCAATATGAATGATCCTCCACTCGGCGCTTACGCATCTACGTCCTACCCAGTTCTGATATGAAGACCGAATCCACGTGTCCTCGTCCGATATGAAGTCCCCGGAGTGTCAGGCGTCCTCGTTTGATTACTACTCCATCCGTTCTAAATTATAAGTCGCTTTAACTTTTTGGGTACATCCATTTTGCTATGCATCTAACAAAATAGATGTACAAAAAAAAGTCAAAGCGACTTATAATTTGGAACGGAGAGAGTAAGATACAATCTAAAAAATCATAACCTCGGTATAATATACGGGCATATATCTATAAAATATTATTTTTAAATTAAACATTATAAATAACTGTAAATAGTGTTAAATTAAAAAATATATAAAAAATAGTAAAAGGAAAGAAATAAAAGGGGGGAAAAAAAGATAACACTTCCAAGTTCCAACCTCGGACACCGGAGTGGCGTGGGCCTTGTAGCCTGATATTTTCACAGGGGCCTATACGTGAAATTGTTCTGGCTTCCGTCCCCTCTCGCGTGTCGTCCCATCTCCATCTGTTCTCCGCGAGGCGCAACAAAGGCACAAACCCCTCACCTCCTTCAAACCCTAGCCCTCGCGCCCCCTGCTTACCCCGTCGCCGCCACCATGGGCTCAGGTAATCGCGCCCCCTGCAATTCGTGCGCTTAGGTTTTCCATATTCTCTATCCCTTGTTGTATTGCGGATAGTTTTTCCTGATCGTGGATGTTATGATGATTAGATGCGGACATGGAGGATTACGGGTTCGAGTACTCGGACGAAGAGCCTGAGGAGCAGGACGTCGACATCGAGAACCAGTATTACAACTCCAAAGGTTGGAACTTCTTCTCCTTCGACTTGCGAGTCGGGTGATTTCTCAGGAAGTCAGAAACGAGCGCGACCGAACTATGCTATACTTTTTTTTTGTTGCACATTCGCATTCCCTGATGGATGGATACCACATTTTTTTTGCTCTTGCCAATTTAGCTATGCCTCATTCCTTTGGTGGGGGAAAATTATTTTCTTAGGTGAGAAAAGATTAAGATGAGGAGGCTGAAGACATGCTTATAGCCTTATTTTAGGGTCACAATTGTCGTTGGTGATATAAAGGCAAATTAATTAAGGGCGAATGCTGGGGGTGTCGTATTTGCCCATTTGTTGTTCGTTCGAGTTTTCTTTGCATGGTGGCACACAACTGTGACAAGGAGGCACCGCTATTGTGCTAACTAGGCGAGCAGCACGTGTGCTCTTTTAATGCTGCTGTCTCCTGTGTAGCTAACAATTAAAATTTGGTTCATGCAGAATCTTACTTTATATATACAAGTATACAACTAAAAAAAGCTACTGCACAGGAACACCAAATACATGACATATGTTTTTGTTCGTTACCGAAAAAAAAAATCATTCTCACCTTGGGCATTTAGTCGGGCAGCTGGACTAGCATCTGATTGGCAATATGTGGGCCTAGGTGGCCGCCCATGCGGGAAAAATTGGCTAGCCAACTTCAGTGGCTGCCTAAGAGAACACTTCTAAATTCTAAGAGTCAGATCACATTTTAGACATTAGTAATAGCATGCCTTCATGCATATTTTGAAGCATGAAAAGGTAAGGAAGTCAACATAAATTTTCAGTGCTTTAGATAGTTCAGTCTGAGTCAGATTCTGTCACATGCTTCATGCCTTCATCTCGTTGTTTTGGCATCTGATCTGAAACAGTATTCTACCATGTGTGCGAGGAAGCTTCTCTTTTTTTATTGTTATTAGTTAATTCATCTATGACATTGAACATTCTTGAATAGAAATTATGAGTCTGATAGGTAAATAATTTACGGGATGATTCTTGGACCTTTGACCCTTTGTGCTTCAAGGATTAATGTGTGACTGTGTCTGGCCTTCAATGCGAACGGCATGCCACTAATCTCACGGATTGCTTCTGTATATGCAAGATTTACTTGACAGTTTATCTCTGTTGTTCCTTAGAGCTATCTTTTTTACGTAAAGTGTTATATAGCTCTTCATGTCATATAGAGGTTTGTTAGTCATAACTTATATATTATATGAAGATTGTGGGAGGCAGAGCCCTAAATTCATATTTTCTGCAATCTACAGTTTCTTGTAACTAATGAATTTGATCTACATCAGCATTTGCTCAAAACGTCTAACAGACTTGTTTTCTTTAGAAGTCAAATGTTAGTTATTACAGCTAGTGCTTCCTCTTTTAGTTCATGGAACAGTAGCTATTCTTTGATATGTGTGATTAGACTGAAGAATGCATACATTGTGAGGTTAAAGGAATACAAAATGGTAAATGCTATTACTATCTTTCTGCAGGTTTGGTCGAGACAGACCCAGAGGGTGCACTTGCTGGTTTTGATCAAGTAGTCAGTATGGAGCCTGAAAAGGCTGAATGGTAAGTGTATCAGAAATCAATCTATTTAACATTCTATTCTGTCTGATTTGCTTATGCTGTTCCTGGGACAGTATGAATGCTAAAGTGTATTGATCATCTTGGTGAACATTGAGTAAACCAAAACCCAATCTAATATAGGTGGTAAACTATTCTTATCAATATAAGATTGAAAAACTCAAGAGTTCTCATACTGAGATGGTTTGGATACTTATGTATGCAAACTATTTTTCACTAGCCTTCATTTTTTTACTTTGGGCCTTCTCCTGAAGTAAAGGATCTAAGATGAGCCTTACAAAAGTACATGTTCTCAAATGCAGTTGACCAGGACATCTCTAAATAATCTTGTGGGCCAAATTAATATTTGTTGCTACAGAATGCTTTCGTGCTTCATGATTCTCTGCAATTTTTCATGATGTAAATCTCAAGGACATATGTACTTCAATGATGTGAGCTGCTGTACTTAGCTGTGCAAAGGTTACTGTTAGAATATGATTTTTTTATTTACAACTGTGGTATTGGAATTGGGCTCGATCGGCTGATAGGACAGGATTGCATTAAGCCTGCTTTTAACTCATGTTTAAATTGACTTGGAGCGGACTTGGTTCAATTGGAGAAAAAATGTGGAAAAGGAAAGGAGGTCTGAAACATAGAAACCAACTTGAAGTTGCTTAGGTTCCAGTGAAACCCTGAGGAATTGAAGGATTTTAGATTTGCTTGGTTGGCAAAATATCTGCTTAATTGTTTATTGATTGACTGCCTGATTGTGGTTCCCCTGTTTTAACATGTACTGGTTATGAACAAATCTTTGTTGAAACATGTTTCATGAACATTACTGCATGTTGCACTGTGCTCTAAGTTTCTATTGAAGTTAAAAGATTCAATTCCTCTAACCTGGGTACTTTTTAGTTATATATTATGATTAAACATTGTTTTTTCAGCCACTTTTTTTTGTGTGAAGGCAGATGTATTATTTATTATTCCACCATAATTTTTTTCTTTTCACTTCTGATGCTTTACTCTGTAATTTTATCTTTATAGGGGATTTAAAGCTCTTAAACAAACTGTCAAGCTTTACTATAAGCTGGGGAAATACAAAGAAATGATGGATGCCTATAGAGAGATGTTAACATACATAAAATCTGCTGTCACCCGGAACTACAGCGAGAAATGTATAAACAACATAATGGATTTTGTTTCTGGATCAGCTAGTCAGAACTTTAATCTTCTGCAAGAGTTCTACCAGACAACACTGAGAGCGCTTGAAGAAGCAAAAAATGAGGTCAAATTTGTTGCATTATATGAGAAAAAAAATTTATGTGCTGAACGGTTCTTTATACCTTTTTTATTTGCTGTACAGAGATTATGGTTCAAGACAAACTTGAAGCTTTGCAAAATTTGGTTTGATATGGGCGAATACGGTCGCATGAGCAAGGTCCTTGGATCACTTCTTTATTCATTGTCTTTGATGCAATAAGTTTGCCTGTAATATTAAACTGTATTATTAAATTACATTCTTACTGGCAGATATTGAAGGAGCTCCATAAATCTTGCCAAAGGGAAGATGGTTCTGATGATCAAAAGAAAGGCACACAGCTTTTGGAAGTCTATGCTATTGAAATCCAAATGTACACTGAAACAAAGAATAATAAAAAGCTTAAGGTAAGGCATCCTTGTTTGCCTATTTGCAAGTGACTCTTTGTTGGGTAATATCTTAAGTTAAATTATCGTTGTGAATTGTGATGCCGTATGTTTCTGAAAAATCATTATTCTATTATTCTCCACTTTATTGTGGCTTTCAATTACTCCATCTGGTTTTTTCTTCCTGTGTATGTAAAGCCCTAGATGCAATTACATACTAACTTCATATTTGTTCTCTTGTTTCATAAAAGGATTTCTTCACTCTTAGCTTAAAAAGGGACGTGATATATCTAGTACATTACTGTTGTAACTTGTAAGAATAATTGCCACATACTAATTGTATGCTTATAAAAGGGGCGTACCCAGTGCAGAGAGCTCCCGCTCTGTGCGGGGTCTGGGGAAGGGTTATGCTTATGCTACCTGAAATTGAATGGAATTCTATGTTAAATCTGGTAGAATATTTAGCTATCCACAGCTGAAATTGGATAGAGTACTGAGCTTACCTCAATTTATTGGAGAATGTTTCACTTCTTTATGATAGTAATATGTTCTGTACACCAGCATTCGTAGGATAAAAAGGACAATCTCTTCTTTTCTTCTTTTTAAGCCTTGGATCCTGAAGATTGATAATTGTAGTTTCTACCCTATTGCTTTTTTTCTGTCCTAGTATGTCATTTATTTATTTAGTGTTGTGTATTCAGTGCAAAAATCCTGCTTTACATTGTTGTTTGCTTGAAGTGCTTAATTTGAATCTGAAGTGAATTGCTGGTGCAGGAATTGTATCAAAGGGCTCTTTCCATCAAATCAGCGATACCTCACCCAAGAATCATGGGTATAATTCGTGAGTGTGGTGGGAAGATGCATATGGCTGAGAGGCAGTGGGCTGAGGCTGCGACTGATTTCTTTGAAGCTTTCAAGAACTATGATGAAGCAGGCAATCCACGGAGAATCCAATGCCTAAAGTACTTATACTTATTTAAACTTCTTACAGTTATTTCTGACCTTAGTTCATAGGTACATAAGTTTTAGAACACTCTGTGATACATATCAACAAATACTTTTTTTTGTTTTTTTCTGTGCTTTAGATATCTTGTCCTTGCCAATATGTTGATGGAATCTGAAGTGAATCCTTTTGATGGACAAGAGGCCAAGCCGTAAGACAATTGATGATCCCCGCGTAAATCTTGTAGCTTGATTTCCTTCGCACCCTGAAAATTCGAATGCTTGCAGGTACAAGAATGATCCTGAAATCCTTGCAATGACAAACCTGATTGCAGCGTACCAGAAGAATGACATCATGGAATTTGAAAAGATCCTGAAGGTAAGCATCTACGCTTATTTCTTCAGAATTTTTTTAGCTCTTCATTTTCTATGTTCTATGTACTAATGCAATTGTTGCCATTTTTTTTTTTTTTTTTTTTTTTTTTTTTTTGCAGAGTAATAGAAGAACAATAATGGACGATCCTTTTATCCGTAACTATATTGAGGACTTGTTGAAGAACATCAGAACCCAAGTGCTGCTCAAGCTTATTAAACCATATACTCGAATCAGGATACCATTCATTTCACAGGTAGATATTTACTCTTGCAAGTCCACAATAATGACAACCGAGAATATTTAGTTGGACACTTCTTACTGACCCTCCTGTATAAATGTAAAAAAATCTCTGCTCTACCAGAAGTCGCATAGATGATTAGATCATGTGGGCTTCGTATTATATTCCTCCACTGCAGCTAAATTGAAAACATGCTTGTATGCTTCACTCATGTGGCACAATATGTTCTTCAGTCTTCACTATCCTGCAAGGCACTTCAGTCTTTCCTCAGCATGTATTTTTATGGTGTCTAGTGGCAGGAATTATTCGACCATCATCTGCATTTAGGAACTAAGTTTACAGTGATTGATGGCACTAATTATCTGATCAATATCTGCATTTAGGAACTCAATTTCCCGGAGAAGGATGTCGAGCAGCTGTTGGTATCACTCATCCTGGACAACCGTATCCAAGGCCACATAGATCAGGTCAACAAGCTACTAGAGCGTGGAGAAAGGTGTAGCCCCCTACTCAATTTTCCCGTTACTTTAGTAATACTATATTTTGTGCTCAGATTCAGATATTGATTTGTTTGGCTTCATGCAGGTCCAAGGGGATGAGGAAGTACAATGCCATCGACAAGTGGAATACTCAGCTGAAGTCCATTTACCAAACATTGTCCAACAGAGTTGGATGAGACGGATGGTGGCTGCTGTATGCTCTGCACACCTAGAATTGTTGATAGCCTGTTTTGGGGATTTGAGGGCAACTGCAAAGAACTGTCTGGCAACGCTTGAAGTAGAATCCTGGATCCGGGTAAGTGAAATGTCCATGTAAGCGCTTGATCTGGTGGATTTATATTCGCTTTCTTCAGTTATATTGACTAGGAGGTTGTCTCTGAACTGAATCTGGTGTTTTGGTGTGCAAGACTTGACAGTGGTCGAAAACCAGTTGTCAGAGGGGGAAACATATGACGATGTCCTGGTTGTTTTTTGATTGCATTGCGGTTGCAGCGATGACGGTCTGTACCTTCCAGCACACGCTGAACCAGAATTGAACAAGTTTGGTTTAAGTTGCAGGTTGAGAGTAGATGCGTTGGTGAAGTGGTGGGGCTTAAGTGTTAACGCATAGGGCAATCTTATTAGGCAGAGAGGGATAGCGTTCGTGTTTACATCTCAACTAGTGGTTGCCTGTCAGGCTTGCTTTTGTCACTGGTTGGCGGTGAGGTGAGGTGAGGTGAGGTGAGCGCAGGCACGGCTGAACATGTTGCTGGTGCCTTTTACTGTTGATCTCGTTCCCTATGCGTGTGGGCTTCATCTCAGTGGTGGAACGAACCCTCCTGTTTACTGCCTTCGTCTGCAAAAAAAAAAAAAAATGCAATTATGGGATATATTTTAGTAAAAAAAAATCAAGTTTGATTAAGTTTATAGCAAATATTATTAGTATTTATATCTCTAAATAAATTTATTATCAAAATATATTCTATAACTAATCTAATGATGCTTACTTTGTATCATAAATGTTTGTACTTTTTATATAAATTTAATAAAAGTTTAAATTGTTTGATTTATGACAAGAGGGTACCACAAAAGCTAAAAGGCAAGTTCTATAGAACGGCGATTAGACCGGCTATGTTGTATGGAGCATAATGTTACAAAGATTTGACATGTTCAACAATTGAGTGTTGTAGAAATGCATATGTTGCGATGGATTTGCGGTCACATAAAAATGGATCGAGTTCAGAATGATGATATACGTGATCGCCTAGAGGTAACACCAATTGAAGAAAAGCTTGTCCAACATCGGTTGAGGTGGTTTGACTATGTCTAAAGAAAATCTCTAGAGGCACTATTGCATTGTGGAGTCCCAAGTCAAGCTAATAATATGAGGAGAGGTATAGAAAGGCCAAAATTGACATGGGGGCAATAAAAAGAAATTTGAAAGCTTAGGATATACCTAGAGATCTATGTTTAAATATGAGTGCTTGAAAAACAGCTATTGAAGTGCTTGAACCGTGACTTGAGGCTTTTGGTGGGTTTTTAACTCTAGCCTATCCTAACTTGCTTGGGACTAAAATGCTATATTGTTGTTGTTTGGATTATTTTGATTTCTTGAAAAACGAGAATTATATTTTTCTGTTGACAAAGAGAGTATACATCACTCGTCAAGTCGTCCTCAAGCACATGAAAAAAAAAGATCGTCCTCGAGCAGGATTACCTCTCTGTGTCAAATTTCAAAAAAAAAAAGTTATCCATAACAGACGCCGGCAGCTAACTAACTAGTAGGCGGGGTAGTTACTGCAACCTGCCAAGCCGCCTTTGTAACTTACTTGATCTATCTTGTAATATAGTATATTCTAAAATTTTTAAAATAAATTAAAAGGATATAAAAGACGCATATATTTTCATTTAATTTTCTAATCAAACGCTATCACTAATGTGATTAATGGTGATTGGTTGATAAATAGAAAGTATTTAATGTAAATCTAGTTTTTGTCCTTTAGAATGCCTTATATTTGAGAACAAATTTTAAATGCTAGAATGTACTATACTACAGGACGAAGAGAGTACGTAGATCAGGTGATTTGTGACTTACTATGTGGATCAACTGCAGTCGTTTAATGGGCCAGACTACTAAGCCCGTAAGAGCCCACTTTCATCCGCAAGATACCGCCGTTCAACTCCACACCGAGGACTTGTATGCAATGATAGTCTTGGATGAAAAAGGACTTGGTAGTGATCGGACGTCCGATCCAGCGCGCTAGCATCAGATGGTGCTTCCGAACCCGCGCTTGACGCACCCATCCCGCTCTAGAGGCTGCGCTGGCCCACGCATGCGCGGGGACCACCCCAAGCTTGCTTTGTTTCACATGCTTGCAAGCACGCAGCAGCAGCACCACCACCACCAGGCGCGTGATGCGGTGACCCACGACGGCACGGTGACATACGGTGGCGCACTAGAAGCAGCAATATGTGCTTCCCTGATATCTACTTTTAAAATATCCAAATGAAACACTTGCAACATATATCTAAAACAGATGAAACACTTAAAACATGCGTCTGAAACATGCGTGTATAGCTATAGCAACAAGTGCAACACCAGATCTACTTTTAAAACATCCAGATGCAACACTTGCAATATATAAGAGAAAACAGATGAAATACTCACAAGAAACACCTGAAAAACACCTAAAACCATAGCAAAACATACGCAACATTCAGATAAAACACTTGCAACATATGTGTGGAACATATGCAACATATAGATAAACACATTTGCAACATACGTCTGAAAAAACAGATAAAACATTGGTAACAGACGCTTGCAACATACATGTACAAATCATTGCAACAAATGCAACATCCCGGTCTACTTTTGTAGCATCCGTATAAAACACTTGCAACATATCTAAAACATCTGAAACATTTGAAATGTACGCTTGCAACATGCGCTTTCAGTGCAATATCTCTTTGCTGCTGGGGAGAAATGAAGGTTCGTCGACGTGTGAAGTTCGTCGGTCTAGTGCTTGCTGGCTGCGCGGAGCGACCAACCAGGGGGCGCGATAGCCGTCGAGCGCGGCGGCCGGAGCAGAGTTGCCCTCCGTTTCTTTGAGCCCAACGATGGAGCTTTGCGTTTTCGGTGGACCAGCCAAGGGACACTGTAGCCTTGGAGCGGACTGAGCAGGGGGCAGCTACGGACCGGCCAAGGGGCGCAATGGGGCGGCGGCTAGAGCGGAGCCGCCCTCCGTTTCTTCGAGCCCATCGATGGAGCTTCGCATCGTCGGCAGACCACCCAGGGGACATCGCAGCCTTGACACGAATCGGGCTGGGGCAGTGGTTGGCCATGGGGCACCATGGATTACGGACTCGGTGGTGGGGGGGGGGGATGGTGAGTCTGACGTCCAGATGAGGAACCCCATAGTTGCATTGTGGAGCGCAATCACGGTGGAGCATGATTTTGTGGCGCTGCGGTGGAGAGCCTTCTGGAAAATGGAGCAACAAGATAAGTTTAGAGGTGAGTGGACAAGGGGATACGCCAGTTGGACTGTTTTGCTAGTGCCGCGGCCCGCGAACGCAACGTCCGGAAGATCGGACGTCCTGACCAGAGCATTACCAAAAAAAAGTCATCCTGACCTCTCTCAACTATTGCAGTAATCCGGTTCACCTTCTTCAACTAGAAAATCAGATGTTTGCGCTCCTCGAACTATTGAAGTGGTTCTCAAAGTGGTTTTCGCTGATGCGCTGCTCAACAAGAAAGTCATATTTACCTCACTGAGCGGTTTTCAAAGTGATTTTAGCTTATGTGGTGCCACATCAGTCGTCCTACGTGGCACCACGTCAGCCATGAGAGAGGTAAATTGGACTTTCGCGATAGCTTAGGGATTTTAATTTTATAAAAAAGTTATAGAAATATTTTTTTCAAAAAATATTCAAATATTTTTTCAGCATAAATATACATTTAAAATACTAAAATCTTATTTAAAGTTAAAAAGTCATAGAAAATTCGTTTTTAAATAAAAAAATGAAACTAGCTGCATACTTTTTTTTCTAAAATCATTATGTATGTTTTTTCAGAGTTAGGAACTATAATATAGAGCATATTTTTGTGAGATGGATGTAGTTGGGCATCCCGAGACCATCCAAACTGCCTTCCTGCTTGATCATGTGCTCTCTGTGCATGCGCAGAGTTACGACGGTGACAATGAACGAGGAAGTGGTCGCATCCATCCAGATGTTTTGGTCCAAGTAGTAGACGTTGGTCTAGAGTCTAAGAAGTCGCATGGCGACTACTGCTGATGGTTCAATGAGCGTACACACATCGTCATTGTGATGTCTCTTGAAGAAGACAATGCTGCTACAAAGGTAAACCACATGATACATGTTAATATGCAATCATACCTTGAATTATATTTTTCATTTGGAATTTTTCGGCATTGTCTCGACCGGTTAAGCTAGACATTGCTGTTGAGGAAACATATTTTGTAGTTTGCACAGTGGATTGCACGGCGATTCACGATACAGTCTACTAGGATTTGTCTATGTGTGCATCATCTATTATTTACTAGTTTTAAATTTTAGGAGAACATATAAGATTCAATAACTCTAAGTAAGTAATAAAAAGGTAGAGCATGATTTTTGGAAAAAAAAACCATGAAACTAGTTTCATGTTTTTCTAAGTTAAAACAAAATTTCTATAAATTTTCTAACACTAAATCCAATTTTAGTATCTTTTTAAATATATATTTATTCTAGAAAAAATATTTGGATAGTTTTTTGAAAAAGTATTTTATAACTTTTTTATAAAGTCTAATTAACCTTCCTCAACTATCCTAAAAGTCCGATATACCTCCCTCATGGCTGACGCGGCGCCACGTAGGACGGCTGATGTGGCGCCACGTCAGCCAAAATTGCTTTAAAAACCACTCATTCAGGTAAATCGAGGTTTTAATAGTTCAAGCAGTGCAAACATCCGGTTTTCTAGTTGAAGGAGGTAAACCGGACTATCACAATAGTCGAGGGAGGTCAGGAGGATTTTTTTCCATCTAGGATTCTACTACGACGGATGATGCCTTGGCCGCTCTTTGATTCGAAGTAAACTAAATTTATCCGAACTCATTAAAGAGTTAGACAAAAGTATGTTCTAGGTTTTAAAATGTATATTTAGCAATCTACAATTGAAGATGTAAATTGGAACATAAAGTTATTTTTATTTAACTACTATTTATTTAAGTTATCATGACTTTATTTGTTTCCATCAGTATTGTGGAAGAATTGATTATTGTATCTATTATCTCCGAGGAGGTAAGATTAATAACAATTAGTTTGTGATTGTATGCGTGAAGCCTTGAACTGTATGCTCCCACTTAGTTCGTGACAGTACAGTTTAGTCTTCTGTATTTTGCACTAATGAGCTACTACACAGTTTTGTTTTTGGGATCCTCACCTTTGTAATTGTAACCTGAAGCCTAAGGAATGCCATCCACATGAATGCAAGAAGACCAAACTCCTTCCAATAAATGTTCTTCAGAATTGATGTCTGAAATGTAAGAGTCTCACGATCCTTATGATTATGTCTGAAATAATGCTTTGACAAACCAAACTATTCTCATGTCCTTACCTTTTCCTCATCATTCATGTAGCTTACAATCTGCTTTGATGACGAAAGGATGGAAAATCTCCCATCAAGCGAATTCATTGCTTCATCCAATGCATTCATGTACTGTTCAGCATTAGAGCAAGGAGAAACCATTAATATGTCGCTGTGATCAATTGTAAATTTGAACTATAGAAAAAAAAGAACTGCTCCAATACTCCTCATTCTAAAAATTGCACACATCTCGAAACAGTCATTCAATAAATTATTCTTTTTTATTATTTTGCACATGGGTCACGTATGGGCCCAGCCCATCCAAGCCCAGCCTGTGCCCAGTCCTGATCCAGGAAGTCACGTGTGCAAGGTCTCTCGATCCCTTTTGTTCAGTGGTGGGTGGAAATCATCACGTCGTTGTTTTCCTCGCGAACGAGTCTGTTGAGACACTCAGTTTTGTACTAGCAGTTAGCTTCTCGGCGTGGTGACCACGGTCACCCATGAGTCGTAGACGTGCGCACCGCGCACACCCACGGCTGTAACTTGTGTATATACTTAATGAGATGCAATGGAACAGTTATTGGCCACATTCCTTCTCTCCACATGGTATCAGTAGACGCAGCTTGATCCTGCTCGCCTCTCTTCCGCAACTGCCGTTCGTCTCCGGCAACGCCGTCCACCATCGCTGCTCCCTCTCCTCTCCGCTGCTCTCGCTCTCTAGCGCCATGGACACCAACGCCAACCATCTCTTTGAGTTCCACAAGTCTGACGCCGACTCCCACTCCTCCGAATCCTCCGTCGACTTCGATGCATCCTTCGATGCACCCGTCATCGCCGCGCCATCGGTGGCCGTCTTGCAGACGGTGAACATCAAGACGCATGTCCCCGTCAAGCTCGACCACACCGAATCAAACTACACCGAGTGGCGCTGCTTCTTTGACGCCTTCATCGGCAAGATCGGCCTCGGCTCCCACCTTTCTTCCCTGCCAACCGCCGACAATCGCCGTGATCCGGACTGGGTCATGAAACATCAGTGCATCCTGAGTTGGCTCTACAACTCGATGTCCAAGGACGTCTGCACCATCGTCCGCGTTCCCAAGGCCACGGCCTACTCCATGACCAGTTCAAGGACAACGAGCTTCATCGCGTTGTCTACTTTGAGGTGGAGTTCAGGAGCCTTGTCCAGGGCGACATGGACATCACGGCCTACACCGGCAAGCTCAAGCGCCTGGCCGATCCCCTGCGCGATGTCGGCCAGCCGGTTTGCGAGACCTTCCAAGTCCTCAACATGCTTCGTGGGCTCAACTCCAAACACCGGCACACCGTCCCGATGATCATGATCACCACCAAGCACCCGCCGCACATGTTCCTCTCGGCGCGCTCCTATCTGCTACTAGAGGAGCAGTACGACAAGGAGCAGGCGAAGGCGATGCACCATCAGGCTCTACTCGCCACCGTCGGTGGCCGTTCCACCTCTACTCCAACCGGCGATGGCGGTTCCAGCTCGGCTGCCAAGCTCCCGGCTCCTGCAACTGCCCCACGTTCCGATCGTGCTCCCAAGAAGAAAGGTCATGGACGCGGTCAACTGGGCAGTTTCACATCTGCAGTTCGTACACAAGGTCTCGTGTGGGTTCCTAGGCTGAACCCATGGACCGGCATGGTGTAGGCCTGGCCCATGCCATTCCACATCCCGGGCACCGGCGTGCTGGGTCCCCATCCCAGCACATAGCCTCAGCAGGCATACTTCGCCGGGGCCGCACCACCTCCGTCGCCGATCCCTCCCACCGGCCTCGCACCACCACCCTTGCCGGACATGTGGAACCATCAAGCTCTCCTCGCCACGCTCGCGACCTCCGGCGTGCCACCCTCTAGGCCGTAGGCCACGGAGTGGTTCCTCAACACCAGCGCATAGTCTCATTTTGCCTCAAACACCGGTAACTTTCCCTCCCCTCTACCCCTCTCTCATTCTACTTCTATCACCGTTGGCAACGGTGCCACGCTGCCTGTCACTCATCGCGCTACCACCGCCATTACCACACCTCACTCTCCCCTTCACCTACACAACATCCTTGTTTTTCCTTCTCTAGTGAAGAATCTTATTTCTGTTCGATCTCTCACTCATGACAACAATGTTTCCGTTGAGTTTGACCCCTATGGTTTCTCTATCAAGGACCTCCCCACCCGCACTATGATCCTCCGATGTAAT
The DNA here is from genome assembly GCF_019320115.1 of Miscanthus floridulus. Taxonomy (NCBI): domain Eukaryota; kingdom Viridiplantae; phylum Streptophyta; class Magnoliopsida; order Poales; family Poaceae; genus Miscanthus; species Miscanthus floridulus. The sequence continues at coordinate 36,312,074 of NC_089584.1, read as the reverse complement.
AGTGGCGGTGACTCGTACCCCCTGGCACCACCATCGTCGAAAGCGCTCGTTGCCACCACTGCTACTGCTGATCTGTGGCATTTGTGGCTTGGTCACCCGAGGTGTCATGCTCTTCGTCAAGCTCTTCATCATGTTGATTTTACCTATTCCAAGTCCTCCTCGCATGTTTGTTCATCTTGTTAGTTTGGTAAACATGTTAGATTACCATTTTCATCTTCTGAATCTGTTAGTTATGTTCCTTATCAAGTCATACATGCTGATGTCTGGACTCCACATGTTTCTAGCTGCTCTAGATTCAAATATTACCTTGTCTTGATTGATGATTTAACACATTACGTCTAGACATTTCCATTGCGCTGCAAATCAGATGTCTTAGCCTGCATTTTGTCATTTCACGCCTATGTCAGTACCCAATTCTAGCTTCCCATCATCTCCTTCCAATCTAACAATGGCAAAGAATTTGACAATCACGCCTTACGCGCGCATTTTGCAGCTCATGGCATTGTTTTTCGTTTGTCATGTCCCTATACTTCTTCTCAAAATGGGACCGCTGAGCGCATTATACGCACTCTGAACGACTGTGTTCATAGTTTGCTTTTGCACGCTGGCATGCCCCCTTCATTCTGGGTCAAGGCTCTGGCCATGGCAACGCATCTTCTCAATCACCGTCCTAGCCAAGCCACGACTTTTCAAATGCTGTTCCAACGCCTGCTCGACGCACCACCCACCTACGACCATCTCAGGGTCTTTGGCTGCCTTTGTTTCTCGAATCTGGCCACCACAATGCCCCACAAACTTGCCACTCGTTCCACCGCCTGTGTGCTACTAGGGTATCCCACTGACCACTGCAGCTATCGGTGACTTGATCTTGACACACGCTGGGTGATCACTTCTCGTCATGTGACTGAAGCATCTAGGCCCCTAGTTGGGTTTCGGTGATTAATGACAATACATGATTACTATGACTAACGTGTGTTTTGTAGAGGCAATTAAGTTAGGTCATGGTAATGGCAATTGATTGGGCAATCATGGTTGTCATGCCCCTACGATGGAAATTGTTTTGGTTTTCAAAGGATGGACGACAAGGTTAAGGACGGACTAGTTCTAAGTGCCGTTTGGTGTTGAAGAGACACTTAGAGTAGTTTATAACTTTGTTTTTTCTTTGGCCATACTATTAAGGGAGGTATGGACTAGTAGCTTGACCTAGGTATGTCTAGTGGGTTAGGTGTGATGCACACTTGTCAAATCTAACACTAGGTAGCTCCGAAGTAGCCCTAAGATCAATTGGAGCAAACTTCATTCACATATGATTTCGAGTTGGAAGTGAATAGAGGGTCAAATGTTGACCGGACGCTGGTCCCGGTCTGATCAGACGCTAGCAGTAGAGTCTGGTCAGTTCATTTGATCAAGGAGAAGTCGTCTGGTTGTGACCAGACGCTGAGTGAAAAGTGACCGGATGCTAGGTGCCAGAGTCTGATCAACTCTAGTAAGGTTCCAGAGAGGGAGAATCCTGATCGGACACGTCCGGTCAGTGCTGACCGGACACTGGCCAGGTTCTGGTTACTAACCAGACACTGAACAGCAAAGTGACATGACTCTGGGGTCCAGCATCCGGTCAACATCAGTAAGGGTCCAGAGAGCAGTTTTCATGACCGAACGTGTCTGGTCAGTGCTGACCGGATGCAGGTCAGAGTTCAGTCACAACTTAACAACTCTATGGTGGGGAGAACTGACCAGAGCGTCCAGTCACCTTGACCGGAGTATTCGATCACCCCGCAGAACGCTGACACAACCTCCTAATGGTTCGTTTTGAATGAGGGGTATAAATACTTCCTCTATTCATCCAAAGGAGGTCTCTTGCCCATTTGATTAGCTGAGAAACACCCTTGAGAGTGCTTTGGAGAGCAAGAGCCTAGTGATGTGATTGAGATTTGAGAATCCAAGATTAAGGCATCATTAGTGCAAGGAGAGTAGCAAGTGTGCATCCACCTTTCTCATTAGGCTTGTTGTGGTCAAGTGAGAGTTTGATGAGGACATCGCCACGCTGGACACACCGACGCCATGGTCTTCCCCAAGTTGCAATTCGTTCCCAACTCAGCTGCCACGTCACCCTCGGATTTAGCAGACACATCGTCACTGTTTCGGTCATAACTTTCTCATACGACATCGAAACGGGCCATTCTTGGATGCGTTGGAAAGGGGACGACGACGCCGGCATTTTGGATCTGGTCCCAGCTCTAGAAGGTCCGTGGATCATTCTGTGTGACCATAGCAAGGTGCTGCATCACCTATTTGGGCCAACTTGGCCATGTATCGTGTCGGGCCTTAAGCCCAAGTTGTGGGCGCCCAACCCTTGGCCGTCCCCAACCCTAGGTCGAGTCTTAGACTATAAACATAGTCGCCGCCGCTGCTACACAATTGGATTTTGTTTAGAGTTTAGTTTTCCATCGAGAAACTGAATCGTTCATTGTAACTGTGGTGACAAATCCTTTTACAGTGATCCAGGGCCCCCGTTCTTGATCTCCTCCACTGTGTCGATTAGTCCTTTAGAACCGAGTTCTTGAATCCTCTATTGATATCCGCGTCATTCATATTTGCAATTTCAGATTGCGTATTTTACCTTCTTGCTTGTGCTCTTCGATTCGCTTGCAGGAAAAGCCTTCTTGGCGAGGTCAATCAAGTTGTGCTTGGTTGATAACCAATGGAGCAGTGGTGTAACGGTTGCAGGGTTCGAATCGCGTCTGATTTGAAGCCGGATCGCCAACGTCGAGATCTCCACAAATCGAACTTACCGGCTATCTCTCGGAAGATCGGGCCTGTACTCATCAGAGTTTGTGCTTGTTACTCTTGGTGATCGCCATCACCTAGACGGCTTGGCGGTGATTGGGAGTTTGGTGATCATTCAGCGAAGCTTGTGGATGACCCAACTTGAGTTGTGAGCGGTTGTGGGTGATTCACGGCGATGGAGTGTCGAAGAATCAACCCGTATAGAGCACTTGATCCTTGCGCGGATCAAGGGTAAGCTACACCCTTGCGTGGGTGCTCCAATGAGGACTAGTGGGGAGTGGCGACTCTCCGATACCTTGGCAAAACATCGTCACGTTCCTTCTCCTCTCTTTACTTTGAGCATTTACTTTTGAGCAATTCAATTTTTGTCTTTATATTCTTAGAATTGTCATGCTAGAGTAGGATTGGAACTTAGGGTGCTAAACTTTTGTGCAGTGGATCATTAGAATCACATTCTAGGCACAAGGGGTGAAGTGAGCTAAGTGTAGGGTTTAATTATTGCAAAGAATTTTAGAATTAGCCCAATTCACCCCCTCTTGGGCATCTTGATCCTTTCAATTGGTATCGGAGCCTCATGCTCATGTTTTTAGGCTTAACCGCCTAGAAAAAGATGTCCCATGGGGATAGACCTCCTCCTATCTTTGAGGAAGATGATTTTCCTTATTGGAAAATCTGCATGGAGGTGTATTTAGAAGCTCTAGATGTTGGAATTCTTAGAGCCGCCTCTCAAGGCTTCCTAAAACCTAGGGATCCCACACACCTTCAAGGCGATGAAGTAAATTACAAAAAATGGAATGCAAAGGCCAGAAACACCATCTTTAGAGGCCTTTGCAAAGATGTGTTTAATCGTGTGTGGAACCACAAGGACGCCCATACACTATGGCTAGATATTTGTGCGCTCCATGAGGGAACAAAGAGTGAGCGTGAGGAATGCTATCATCTTGTCATGAAAAAAGCTTAATTCTTTTGAGATGCTTCCTAAAGAAAGTGCTAATGAGATGTACTCATGCTTAAATGTTCTTGTAGAGGAAGTCAATGGGCTTGGACTTACACAAATGCAACCATCCGATGTTGTAAGAAAGATCTTGAGTGTCCTCCCCATTGACAAATATGGACACATTCTGACTGTGCTTCATCAAAGTGATCTTTCCACCGCTACACCAACTCAAATCTTGGGAAAGATCAATGCTCATGAGATATATATGCACATCACACCACAAGATAGCTCTTCCTCTAACAAGAAGAAAGACAAAGACTTGGCATTCAAGGCTAGCTAAGAGAAGGGCAAAGCAAGAGTTGAGTATGAGAGTTCAAGTGATGATGAAATTGATGATGCAAGTCTTGCTCTCATGGTGAGAAGAACCACCGAGATGCTAAAGAAGCTCAACAAGAATGGTGTCAAGTTTGATGGCAAGAAAAAGAAGTTCTTCACTAGCAATAGAAGGAAGCCAATCTCGGAGATGGATTGCTACAATTGTGGAGAACTTGGTCATCTAGCTCATCAATGCCCCAAGCCCAAGAAAGATAAGTACAAGAAGAAGTACAAGGGCAAGAAAGATGATTCAAGTGATGAAGATAATGATGAGAAGAAGAAAAACAAGCCATACAAGAAGAAAGATGGCAAGAAGAAGGATTCCCACAAGAAGAAGAAAAATGACAAAGCATACATCATCGGTGATTGGCTCACGGATATTGATACATCAAGTTGCTCATCCGATGATGATAGTGAGAATGAGAAGGTGGCCACTATTGTGATTGACTCTTCATCATCTTCACCGACACCACCGCCATCATCCTCTACACACCTATACCTTATGGCCAAGGGTGAACGAAAGGTATCAAATGATGATAAAAGTAGTGGTGATGAACATGCTTGCAATGATGATAGTGATAGTGATGATGATGAATTTGAATCACCTTCATATGATGATCTTGTTAAATTGCTAAATCAATACACTAAGATCATTAGAAAGTCAAGAGCTAAGAATCAAAAGCTAGAACTTAAGAATGATTCTCTTTTAGCTAAATGTGACATAGCGGAAAAGGCTAGTGTTGAGCTTAGAGAAGCAAATGATGCTATATCATCCAAACTCAAGGAGCTCAAATATTCTAAGAAAGAGCTTAAAGATAAACATGATAAACTTGAGGGGATACATAATGAGCTCATCACTAGCTACAAAATTCTAAAAGAAGAATACACAAATCTCAAGATTAATCATGATAATCTTGTTATCTCTCATGGGTTTTTATCCAATGAGCCACATGATGCTACTAACCATGTTGTTAAGATTGATATAGCTACATCATGTGATGATTTGATTATTGAGAGCATTGAGCAAGGTTCTAGTAGCAAAGGCAAGCAAGTGGTTGAGTCCAATAACTATGATGAGTATGTCAAGATCAAGAATGAGAATGAGAAGCTAAAGAAAGATCTTGGAAAGCTTTCAACCACCAACACCATTGTGATAGAGAACCTTGACCATGATAGTGATCTAGCTCTTGAGAATGAGAAGCTTAAAGAAGAGAATAAGAGGCTCAAGAAGGAGAAAAATCATGATGAGCTAAAAGAAGAGAACAAGAAGCTCAAGTTAGAAAAAAAAACATCTCAAGACCGGGTTGAGCAAATTCACAAGAGGTCAACATCTTCAAAGTGAGCTACTCATAAACACCATAATGAAGATGGATGGAAATGGCATTGGGTACTTGGCACATCAAGAGAAGAAGGCTCAAGCTCAACAACAACAACAACACAAGTCAAAGTCAAAGCCAAAGAGGTGTTTTGAGTGTGGATAAGAAGGTCACTTTTCCCATGAGTGTCAAACTCCACCACCACAACCCTTGCCTAAGCATGCTTGACCTTTTACTTTCAATGTTTATTACATGCTTAGAAAGGATTCTAGTGGAAAAATAAAAGTCATGTTCTTAGGACCTCCCAACAAGAATAGGCCTAAGAAATTTTGGGTTGCAAAGTCACTTGTTGAGAAAATCAAGGGTCCTCAACAAGGTTGGATCCCTAAACAAGCTTGATCTCTTGTGTGTAGGTGAACTATAAGACCGGTGGAAGTCGTTGGGTAATTGATAGTGGTTGCACTCAACATATGACCGGTGATCCTCGTATGTTCACTACACTTGATGAAGAAGTTGATGATCATGAAAGAATTACATTTGGCAATAACTCAAAGGACAAAGTTAAAGGATTGGGCAAAGTGACAATATCAAATGATCATTCAATCTCAAATGTCCTATATGTTGCTTCTTTGAGCTTCAACTTACTATCCGTTGGACAATTATGTGATATTAGCTTCCAATGCTTGTTTACCAAGAAGGAAGTGGTTGTATCTAAGAAAGATGATGATCAAGTTGTATTTAAGGGATTTAGATACAACAACCTATATCTAGTGGATTTCACCTCTGAAGATGCTAACTTGAAGACTTGCCTATTCACCAAAACATCACTTGGGTGGCTATGGCATAGAAGACTTGCTCATGTTGGAATGAGTTCACTCAAGAAGCTTATGAAGAATGAATTGGTGAGAGGGTTGAAGGATGTGAAATTTGAGAAGGACAAGCTTTGTAGTGCATGTCAAGCTGGCAAGCAAGTTGCAAACACTCATCCTACAAAAGCTTTCATATCAACAACAAGAGTGCTAGAGCTCCTTCACATGGACTTATTTGGACCAACAACTTATAAGAGTTTGGGAGGAAATCTTTATTATATTGTGATTGTTGATGACTACTCAAGATATACATGGGTGTTCTTCCTTTATGACAAGATCGAGGTTGCATCATGCTTCAAGAAGTTTGCCAAGAGAGCATAAAATGAGTTTGAAGTGAAGCTCAAGAAGATTAGAAGTGATAATGGTAAAGAATTTGACAACACAAACATTGAAGCTTATTGTGATGAAGTTGGAATCAAGCATGAGGTCTCCACAACATACACTCCTCAACAAAATGGTGTAATTGAGAGAAAGAACCAGACACTCATTACACTTACAAGAACAATGTTTGATGAGTACAACACACCCGAAGCTCTATGGGCAGAAGCTATCAACACCGCATGCTATGCATCCAACCGCATATTCCTTTAAAAGTTTCTTGACAAGACACCTTATAAGTTGCTCAATGGGAAGAAGCCGGACGTCTCATTCTTCTGGGTGTTTGGTTGCAAATGCTACATCTACAAGAAGCGGCAACACCTAGGGTAGTTTCAAAGACGTTGTGATATTGGTTTTCTTGTTGGTTACTCATCAAAGTCCAAAGCATATAGAGTATTTAATCATGCCACCGGTTTGGTTGAAGAAACATATGATGTGGAATTTGATGAATCTAACGGCTCCTAAGGAGCACATGAGAATCTTGATGATGTAGGTGATGAACCATTAAGGGAGGCCATGAAGAACATTCCAGTTGGAGACATCAAGCCCAAAGATGATGTACAAGTGATTGATTCACCCTCTTCATCAAATGTGCCACAAGATGGTGATAAAGATGGGAGAGTAGAAAATGAAAATACTCATGTCTCCCATGATCAAATGGTGGCACAAGCTTAAGATGTTGATACTCCACAACTTCCCCCTCAAGTGGTTGATAGAAGAAATTCACCCCTACTACAACTCATCCACAAGATCTCATCATAGGGAGTCCTTCAAAGGGTGTAATGACTCGATCTCAAAAATTTGCTTCATTCATTGAACATCACTCTTTTGTCTCTTGTGTTAAACCTAAGAATGTAGAAGAAGCTCTTCAAGATTTAGATTGGATAAATGCCATGCATGAAGAGTTGAACAACTTCACTCGCAATGAAGTTTGGACTCTTGAAGAGCGACCATAAGGTGCAAGAGTCATTGGAATAAAGTGGGTGTTCCGTAACAAGCAAGATGATCAAGGCATTATAGTGAGGAACAAGGCAAGACTAGTTGCAAAGGGGTTCTCTCAAGTTGAAGGGTTGGATTTTAGAGAGACCTTTGCACCGGTTGCAAGACTTGAAGCCATTCGTATCCTCCTTGCATATACATCACATCATGAAATGAAATTATATCAAATGGATGTTAAAAGTGCATTTTTAAATGGCTTCATAAATGAACTAGTCTATGTTGATCAACCTCCTAGGTTTAAAGACCCTAGATATCCTAATCATGTTTATAGGTTATCCAAGGCGCTATATGGGCTTAAGCAAGCCCCAAGAGCTTAGTATGAGCGCCTTCGAGATTTCCTTATTGAGAAGGGCTTCACCATTGGGAAGGTCGACACCACACTATTCACCAAGAAGCTTGATGGAGAAATCTTCATTTGTCAAGTATATGTTGATGATATCATCTTTGGATCATCAAATAAAGATTATTGCAAAGAGTTTGGTGAATTGATATCGAAGGAGTTCGAGATGTCAATGATTAGAGAGCTTATATTCTTTCTTGGTTTTCAAGTCAAGCAAATGAGAGAAGAAATTTTCATCTCTCAAGAAAAGTATACCAAGGATCTTCTCAAGAGGTTCAATATAGATGAATGTAAGCCAATTAAGACACCAATGTCATCTAATGGACATCTCGACCTAGATGAGAGAGGTAAAATGGTTGATCAAACTCTCTACCGCTCTATGATTGGTAGCTTATTGTATTTAACCGCATCTAGGCCTGATATCATATTTAGTGTGTGTATGTGTGCTAGATTTCAAGCTAATCCTAAGGAAGCTCATTTGATTGCCGTTAAAAGAATCCTTAGGTACCTTAAGCACACACCAAGCATTGGCCTTTGGTATCCCAAAGGAGCTAGATTTGAATTAGTTGGCTATTCCGATTCAGATTATGCCGGTTGCAAAGTTGATAGGAAAAGCACATCCGGAGGGTGCCATTTGCTTGGTAGATCACTTGCGTCTTGGTCCTCCAAGAAGCAAAATAGTGTGGCTTTGTCCACCGCCGAAGCGGAATACATTGCCGCGGGTGCTTGTTGTGCACAAATACTTTACATGAAGTAAACTTTGCTAGACTATGGTGTAGTTCTAGAAAAGGACCTCTTTTGTGTGACAATGAGAGTGCGGTAAAGCTTGCTAATAATCCGGTTCAACACTCTCGCACCAAGCACATAGATATCCGCCATCACTTTCTTAGAGATCATGTTGCTAAGAATGATATATCATTAGAAGGTATAAGGATCGAGGATCAATTGGTGGATATCTTCACTAAACCGCTAGATGAGGCTACATTTTGTCGGTTGAGGAATGAGCTCAATGTGCTTGATTTTAGCAACTTCACTAGAAAATGAGCTTGTGTTGTCCCTTGCATTGCATTGTAATATACAACATATTTACTTCTTGGTAATGCATTTAGGGCTTGTCTAACATGGTTAAGATAACCGCCGAAAAGCGTGTGAAGAAGCTTAACCTTGGATCAAACTTGAAAAGCAACTAGAATTACTTTCAAGTATTGCATTGCATATGCATGTATGTTGTTTTTTTGTTTCTCTTCAATCACCCTTTTATTATCTATTTTCTTAAAAAGAATTATAGCCTAAGGTAAAATACTTTAAAATTTTTGAGGGTTTGAGAGAGGTCACTCACATCAGTCCCAATTGGTGTTTATTTGGGTCTTATTGAAGTTGAAACTTGATTGGGAATAGGTAGAGCGAAGGAACATTGAAGATCTGCAAAAAAAGAGTGATCGAACGCTGCACTGGACTCTGAAGTCCAGCGTCTGGTCAGTTCATAGGAGGTGAACCGTTGCTACACAAGAGTGATCGGACGCTAAAACAGTACCTTTCCTATGTCTGGTTAGTTAGTGATCCTGCGTTCGGTCATGCAAAGAAGATGAAGATAGGATCGACCAGACTCTAGCTGCGTCTGGTCAGTGGTGGTCGAACGCGTCTGGTCGTGACTTGAGAGGTTTTGAACCTCTCTGGAGTCGATCGGACTCTGGGTGGCAGCGTCCGGTCGTTGCCACCGGAGCATCCGGTCAGTAGAAAACGGTTGGATCTAGGACTCTATTTTGTTTCCTTTCTTAATCCATCATGGGGCCCACCATATAATCCAACTATTGTACGCGCCGCTTGACCTAACCCCGCATCCATGCCAACATCACCGCCACTCATCCAAGTCACCACGCTCCCGTGCCCTAGCCGCACCGCATTGATTCACCGCTCCCGCACCACAGCCGCTGCGCCCTCTTCGCGCTGCCTCCCGCGCTACCATGCTGCACTGCCATGCCCACACCATCCGTGCCATAGCTCCACGTGCCTGTGTTGCCTAATCATGCACTGTCTCACCACACCACCCTCACCGCATCCACACCGTGCCAGTGCCCTAGCGTCGCCCGCAAGCACCTCTACCTCGCCATGACATCACATTGCCGTGCCTACATCTCCATGGCTCATCCAGCGCCACATTGCATTGCTGGAACCCTCACCCTAGGCGATTCCTGGTGGTTCCCCATGATTCGTTCCTCTGCTCGTTGATTCGCCGGTTCATCAGGTTGCAATCCCTCGATTCTAATTTCGTATCTCTTGCTTGCTTCTTAGGGTTTTGTATCTCTAGATGTATTTTATAATTATTTATATATCCGATCTATTCCATCATGCAGTGAGTCGATGTTGTTGAGGTCACTTTGGTAGTTGTCAGATAACTCAGGGCCAAACTCGCGAGTACGGATCGAGGCCAAGCCTCAGAAGTGTTAGTTGGCAGTTGTTTCTTATCTGTGATAGTAGTTCGCTTCAACTTCAGTAATGGCTTGTGTGAAGAATGCCGAAGGTGGTCCAGGTGATGAGGATCCAAGGCCTCCGCCTTGCTTGCCTGCTGAGGTGAAAGGCAAGGCAAAGAAGCTGATGACAAAGAAGCGCAAGTATGTAGATGTTGATATAGAGAGAGCAGCAGCAGTTGTAGCTGTCGTAGAGCGTGCAGAGAGAGGAGGAGCCTGAAGTGGTGTTCACATTATAGACCAGCTTTCACTAGCTTAGAGGGCCACCGTCAAGCAGGTTGAGCATCATCATGGTAGTCCAGCTAGGATTGTCATGCTTGAAGGACAGCGGGTCGCTATAGATGAGGGTCAGCCTTAGGGGAGCCACAGAGTCAGACATAGCCAACAGATCAGCCAGAGGGCACCCAGTAGATAGAGTAGACTTAGGAGGCAGAGCGGGCCGAGGAGATAGAGCAGGCACCTCAGCCATAGTTATGACGCTCTAGTCGTACTCGTGCTCAGGTGACACTGAGGCTAGAGACATAGCAGAGGGGTTCTTGTCCGCCTCCCAGACCACAGGGTCCGCCTCCAGTGACTCATCTTGATTTGAGGATAGCTACAACAAAGCAGGTGCAACAGCTTAGGTTCATACAGTTTGAGGACTAGTTCCCACCGAGGAGGGATGAGCGTGCTTCAGAGGGTTTCTATACACCACTGCAAGAGGACTTCTACAATACTTATCTGAATAGTGGTGTGACATCCAGATCTCAGAGGGTTTGCTCTATTGAGTCAGTTATTGCAGCAGCAGGGGAGCACATCCGCCCTCACCTATCCTATCTACCAGGGCTGACAGACTTACTTGGATGGATTAGGAGATATGTTCCATCATGGGTCCATGAATTCTATGCTACACTTTGGATTGACCCATGCCATAGGTTTATACACTTTGCATTCAGAGGCCATGACTATAGGCTGATGAGCTTCAGGGTCAGAGAGATCCTTAGGATTCCAGAGGCACCCATTCGCCTGCATGAGGTGTGCTATGGTCAGACAGAGCCTCCCAGATGCCCTAATGATGGTCTTGTGCCTCCTACAGACTTGGTCTGACCTTGCTTCACAGAGCCTTTTGGTGAGGGGTTGAGCAGGACACCGAGAGATCTTACTCCTATAACAAGGTTACTTGATGCTATCATGAGGAGGACCCTGCTCCCTAGGATGGGTTATCGCGAGGGATTGACTCGCATTTAGCTATGGTTAGTGAATTCCCTGATCTAGCAGACAGTGTTTGACATTTGGGATGCCATACTATGAGAGATGGAGGATACTCTTGCAGAGGGGTTCAAAAGCCATCGTCAGCTGCCTTATGCTCACTAGATTACATTCTTGATTCGCAAGGCAGTTGTAGTGAAGTCCCTAGAGACTTTGACTGAGTACACAGGAGCTACTACAGAGTTTCCACCATATAACATGACTCAGATGCTCCAACATAGTGTAGCAAGGACACCCAGTTAGCCATGTCGTCGTCTAGAGGTGCCTAAGTCTGTAGCCTAGCAGGATGAGATCATCAGGGGCATAGCAGTGATAGAGGAGGAGCAGTCAGATGCATAGCAGGAGGGTATGGTCGAGAGTGACCCCAGTGATAGTTTAGATGATGACTACCAGGATATCCCTCAGATGCCTCCTCGACGACATGATAGTAAGGTCGGTGGCTCCAGCTTAGCTCCACCACAGCCACCATAGACAAACTCCGCTCTCCTTGCTATATTTGAGCGGATGAGGCAGGATCAGGCATATTAGGCCTAGGAGACTATAGCAGCCCTAGCATAGGTTCAGGCCAGATAGGACGAGTTCTAGCAATAGCAGCAGGCCATGTGATGTAGACTAGGCCCAATCTTCTGATAAGTATGATAGTGTCGATTGATGGAGACTCGACGCTCATAATCTAGGCTTCGAACCAAGACTGATTTGGACCCCTACAATAGTTACACCACTGCTCTGCTGGTTATCAACCACGCGAACGCGATTGACCTTGCCGAGAAGGCTTTCCTGCAAGCGAATCGAGAACACAAGCAAGAATGGGATGAACGCAATCTAAAATTGCAAATAAATATGAGGCTTATGATAACAAGAAGGAGTTCAAGACTTTATTTGAAAGGACTAATCGCCACAGACGAACAAGATCAAGAACTGGGGCCCTGGTTCACAGCAAGCAGCCTTGGCGGCATAGTTGTAGTAAAATGATGTCTGTTTCACGAGGAAATCAAGAGCTAAACAAAACACAAACCATAAGGAGAGCGACAACTGCTAATTAGAGTCTTGGTCGTCACCCCCTGGTCACGCCCCCTAATAGGCCCAAACACGATATACGGTAGAACGGACCAAAAGACGGTGTCGTAGCACCCTGACAGATTCTGGATGCTGACTTGTTTTAATGATTACCGTTGATTCTGAAGGGCTTTTGATGTGAGACCACTTGCATTAGCTTCCTTATCTAATTAGCTTTCCATCCATATATGGATCATCGAAAACGGAGTCTGGATGCGTCCTGGGTGACCAGTTTAAGGCAGACCGGTCCTAGACTCCAAGATAGGCTCGAACTTGAGTTGCTTTGGGCCTCCACCTCGGGGACTCGAACCAAATTAGCCTCGGGCCTCCTTCTTGACTTGGACACCCTTTTTGGTCTCCTACCCCTCCATACCATGCACCAAACATGGTCGTATGCATGGGTGTCATGTCCTCATCACCATGCAGCAATAGCTACTTATCTAACAGCAGTTACTCGGGTTCATGCAGCATGTTGTTACTGCTATTGGGTCTGCACCGCCATATCTTACACCTCAGCTTGGCCAGCCTGTCACCACTTCAGTGACTCTAGCTTTACATCCAAGTGGGCTTCAGAGTCAGGGACAACCAGCTACATAGTTCACTTCACCTACAGAGCAGGTGTCCTAGTGGTTTACTTCACCAGTGACAGCCCCACACTTCACACCTATCGTTATGGGCTTCACACTGGCTCAGAGCTCCTCAATGCTTGTGACTGATACCCTAGTTTCTAGGAGCTTTGGTGCGATATTCAGTGAGTTGACAGGGTAGCCTACACCGCTAGAGCTACGTGTCCCTGGACCTTCCACAGTCGCTCCTGTTACTAGGACTACAGAGACGCTCCCTTCATCTGTTGCATCTTTAGAGTCACCTGCTTTAGTGATACCTACAGAGTCACAGGATGCACCAGTCCTAGATCAGACCCAGGCTGTTTCAGCTTCAGTTCCAGCGACAGGGGGCCAGACAGCTCAGAGCTCTGGATCAGAGGATGATGCTACCCAGTTTCAGATCGCTCATCGCACCTCAGCGCCCAACTCGTTTGCTCCAGCCCAGCGACCGACCCTTAGGTTTTGGTGCTTGATGCCAAAGGGGGAGAGGGATCGAGTATGATTAGATTTAGGGGGAGCATTATAGCTAGGGGGAGCATATTTATTACATTTGGTTTTTTATGTGTGATACATTACTATGCATTCATGTTTATTTTCATGCATTGAACTACATAAGTGTGATTGTGATATTTATGTGATATGTGTGATATTTATGTGATATGTGACATGTGTGCTCTCTACTTTGATCTATTTATATGTCATGTCACTTGGTTGCTCATTTGCTTTGCTTCCACATTTTTACTCCGATTCAAATGAGCTTTATTTCGTGTACTTATGCTTATTACATATCTATTGAGTACATCATGTTGGATTAGATCATATAAGCATGCTTAACTCTTTTGTTCTTATTGTCAAATGCTTATATGAACCAAGCATGTTGAAAACCTCACCTCTTTTACATACTCGAGGTTGTATTGTCATCAATCACCAAAAAGGAGGAGATTGAAAGCATCTAGGCCCCTAGTTGGATTTTGGTGATTAATGACAATACGTCATTACTATGACTAACACATGTTTTGTAGAGGCAATTAAGTTAGGTCATGATAATGGCAATTGATTGGGCAATCATGGTTGTCATGCCCCTACGATGGAAATCATTTTGGTTTTCAAAGGATGGACGACAAGGTTAAGGATGGGCTAGTTCTAAGTGTCGTTTGGTGTTGAAGAGACACTTAGAGTAGTTTAGGACTTTGTTTTTCCTTTCGACGTACTATTAAGGGGGGTATGGACTAGTAGCTTGACCTAGGTGAGTCTAGTGGGTTAGGTGTGGTGCACACTTGTCAAATCTAGCACTAGGTAGCTCTGAAGTAGCCCTAAGATCAATTGGAGCAAACTTCATTCACATATGCTTTCGAGTTGGAAGTGAATGGAGGATCAAATGTTGACCGGACGTTGGTCTCGATGTGACCGGACGCTAGCAGTAGAGTCCGGTCAGTTTATTTGATCAAGGAGAAGTCATCTGGTTGCGACCGGACGCTGAGTGAAAAGTGACCAGACACTGGGTGCCAGAGTCTGGTCAACTCCAGTAAGGTTCTAGAGAGGGAGAATCTTGATCGGACGTGTCCAATCAGGGCTGACCAGACGCTGGTTAGGTTCCGATTACTGACCGGACGCTAAACAACAAAGTGACCGAACTCTAGGGTCCAGCGTCGGGTCAACATCAGTAAGGGTCCAGAGAGTAGTTTTTATGACCGAACGCAAGTCAGAGTCTGGTCATAACTTAACTGCTCTATGACGGGGAGAACTGATCGGAGCGTCCGATCACCTTGACTGGAGCATCCGGTCACCCCACAGAATGCTGACGCAACCTCCTAACGGTTCGTTTTGAATGAGGGGGTATAAATACTTCCTCTATTCATCCAAGGGAGGTCTCTTGCCCATTTGATTAGCTATGAAACACCGTTGAGAGTTCTTTGGAGAGCAAGGGCCTAGTGAGATGATTGAGATTTGAGAATCCAAGATTAAGGTCTCATTAGTGCAAGGAGAGTAACAAGTGTGCATCCACCTTTCTCATTAGGTTTGTTGTGGTCAAGTGAGAGTTCGTGCTTGTTACTCTTGGTGATCACCATCACCTAGACAGCTTGGTGGTGATTGGGAGTTTGGTGGTCATCCGGTGGAGCTTGTGGAGGACCCAACTCAAGTCGTGAGCGGTTGTGGGAGATTCACCATGATGGAGTGTCGAAGAATCAACCCGTAGAGAGCACTTAATCCTTGCACGGATCAATGGGGAGCTACACCCTTGCGCAGGTGCTCCAACGAGGACTAGTGGGGAGTGGCGACTCTCCGATACCTCAGCAAAACATCACTGCGTTCCTTCTCCTCTCTTTACTTTGAGCATTTACTTTTGAGCAATTCAATTCTTGTCTTTACATTCTTAGAATTGCCATGCTAGAGTAGGATTGGAACTTAGGTTGCTAAACTTTTGTGCAGTAGATCATTAGAATCACATTCTAGGCAAAAGGGGTCAAGTGGGCTAAGTGTAGGGTTTAATTATTGCAAAGAATTTTAGAATTAGCCCAATTCACCCCCCGCTTGGGCATCTTGATCCTTTCAGTTACCTTCGATGAGCATACCTTTCCCTACCGATCTCCTCCCCGTGCTAGCAATTCCTCTTCTGTTGGTATTGTTCGTCATCTAACAATAGACATCGTTGTCATTTAGGAACTCCCTCAGCCGCGCGTCCCTTTTCCGCCGCGTGTTCTAGCTCCTACAGCTACACCATCCCCAATCTCTACTACTAGGGTTGTGCCTTCTGCGTCGCACTCATCCGCCATTGTGGCGTCACCTGCAGTGCCATCTCGACCGCAGCGCCCTCCCAGTCGCCCGTTGCTGTCACCACCACTGCACCGCAGCCTGCGCGTGGCCACCCAATGCTCACCCGTGCCTAGGCTGGCATAGTCAAACCCAACCCCTGCTATGCACTAGCCACTATTGTATCTCCTCCCAATGATAGCGCCAACATCTCCATTACCATCCTCGGCGCGTGCCGTGCTCCGGGACCCTAACTGGCACGGCGCCATGGAGCAGGAGTTTCGCACTCTTCAGGCTAACCGCACATGGCGCTTGGTCGATCGCCCGCTCGGTGCCCATGTCATCTCTGACAAATGGGTTTTCTGCCATAAACTCAATCCGGATGGCACCCTCGAGCGCTATAAAGCACGATGGGTTGTCCGTGGCTTCACACAGCACGCTGGCATTGACTTCGGCAAAACCTTCACGCCGGTGGTTAAACCAACTAGAATACACACCGTGCTCACCATTGCTGCTTCTCGCCGCTGGTCTACGCGTCAACTCGACGTCAACAATGTGTTCCTCCATGGAATCTTCAGGAACACGTCCTTTGCCAATAGCCCACGGGTTTTGTTGATGCTGCGCGCCCAAACGCAGTGTGTCTTCTTGACAAATCCTTATACGGTCTTCGTCAAGCACCATGAGCGTGGTTCAACCGGTTCGCCGCCTTCGTCATCCGGCTCGGTTTCACCCCGACACGCTCTGATTCATCGCTCTTCGTCCTACGCTGTGGCTCCGACACCGTCTATCTTCTTCTCTACGTCATGACATTGTCCTCACAGGGTCCAGTCTGGCGCTGCTTCAAGAGGTCATCATTCGCCTGCAAACCGAGTTTGCCGTCAAGGACCTTGGCGATCTGCGCTTCTTCCTCGGCATCGACGTCAAGCGCACCGCCGACGGCTTCTATTTGTCCTAGCAGCGCTACGCCGAGGATATCCTCGAGCGCGTTGGCATGACAAATTGCAAGCCGGAGGCAACTCCAATCGACGCCAAAGGCAAGCTCTCCGCCGACGGACCGGCAATCGACGACGCCAAGACATACCAGAGTTTGGCCGGGGCGTTGCAGTACCAGACTGTCACGTGGCCCGACCTCGCCTTTGCCGTGCAGCAAGTTTGTCTGCACATGCATGATCCCCGGGCACCACATCTTGCTCTGTTGGAACGCATACTGCATTATGTTCGCGGCACGGTCGATACTTGGCCTCTCCTTGCGCGGCTCACCGGACCTCACTGTCACGGCGTACTCGGACGTCGACTGGGCGGGCAGCCCGGACACTAGGCGCTCTACGTCGGGCTTCTGTGTGTTCCTTGGCGACGCCTGGTGTCCTGGTCGTAGCCCACGGCCTCCCGCTCGAGCGCTGAGGCTGAGTAACGTGTTGTCGCGAACGCCGCGGTTGAATGTATATGGCTCCGACAACTTCTCGGCGAGCTCCATTGTGGCGTGACCAAGGCGACCGTCACCTACTGCGACAACGTCTCTGCCGTGTACATGTCGGCGAACCCCATTCATCACAAGAGGACCAAGCACATCGAATTGGACATCCATTTTGTTCGTGAGCGTGTTCAACTGGGAGACCTCCACGTTCTACATGCCTTCCGCTCCGGTCTGTGCGTCGTCCCGATGAACGTGTGAAGAACGCACCGACTGCGGGGGGGTGTTGAGAGACTCAGTTTTGAACTAGCAGTTAGCTTCTTGGCGTGGTGACCACGGTCACCCACGAGTATCGGGGGTCACAGATAAAGAGGATAAACATGATATATCGGAAATATCAGACCAAATTCAAATAAAATTTAATTTGAATTTAAGTAAATTTAAATAAATTTAAACAAAATTTTTACGAAAAAGATAGATATTTTCTTATCGGCACCTACAGATAAAAATGATATATCAGAAATATCAGGAGATTTCGGCTGAAAAAGGAAACCATGCGCACACTGCTACACCCACGGCTGTAACCTGTATATATACTCAATGAGATGCAATGGAACAGTTGTTGGCCACATTGCTTCTCTCTACAGAGTCGTCTGGACTCTGGAAGCAGGCGGACAGGCACACCTCCACCTCCACTCCCTCCTTCGATGCCCTACAGCAGCCTAGGACTCTCCACGCTGTTACCTGTTAGCCGTGTCCACCTCCTCCATGGTGCAGGGGCCATCCTAGGCACACTTCCATCCAACACAGGCAGCAGTCGGCAGGCGTCCATCACGAAGAGGCGTTGACCTCCTCATGCCAAATGGAGGAATGGCGCCGCCGGAACTCGTCTCCAGGAATCCAAATTCCAAATCCGCCGCCCTAGGCCTCCACACGGGATAGGAGGAGGGAGATGGAGGTGCTACTTTCTAGTGCTCGTCCGCCTGGGAAATGGCGACGTGATCTCCGTCGATCACCGATCAAGGGACTCGGGACCTCAGACCTGCCTGCACACGTGACTTTCCCTCTCGATCAGGGCTGGGCACGGGCTTAGCTTGGACGGGCCAGGCCCATGCGGGATCTAGGTGCAAGATAATAATAAAATTAATTCATTGAATGGGCTGCATCGAGATGTGTGCAGTTTTTTAAAAGATGAGTAAACAGACGAAACAGATGTTCACTTGGATATATAGTTCACCATATGCTGTAAAAAACTAATTTTTCTACATACTACTTCTCATGACAAGCCAGAGAAAGTTGCTTAAGAAACTAAAGTTGATCAAACTATGACATGTTTCTAATGTAGGCATGCATGGTTTTTGAGGCGTTGAGGCGAGGCATGGCACCCTACCCCTTTCACAATGCCGTGGTGTTTATGGCAGACGCCTAAGGCGATGCCACACACATATTCTGGGCGGGCATGAGGGGCCGGGTAAGAATGAAATTGCCACTGACAATTTGAGCACAAAGATTATATTAACCAGAAGTTCACAACAATAGCGAACCAAGACCATATACATTTAATACTTATCAGTCATCACCTTGTGTATTGTGTTATGTGAAAGTGTAAACAAAGAGCGAAGCAGACATTAGTCCATATGAGAGGCCAAGCAGAGAGCACTGCACATCGTCAGACTCTCAGAACATATAGCAGTAGAGTAAGCAGTAGCAGAGGCAAAATCAGGAGGCAGGGCACAGGCATAATCAACAGTCATCAAGCCTAATGGTGTCATCTGTCAAGCAATGTGTGGAAATGAACAAGAAACACATAGTACCGTATTTTTGCAAAGGAGATGGCAAGCCAACACTACTGGAAATCCATCCTTTGCCGAGGGCTTCTGGGTTTGCCGAGGACTAGATCTCGTGCACTCGGCAAATGCTCTATTTGCCGAGGGCCAGCCCCATGAGCCCTCGGCAAAGATAGGCCCTCGGCAAAGAAACGGCCCTCGGCAAAATAAATCTTTGCCGAGGGCCTAGCCCTCGGCAAATTGGCCCTCGGCAAATATGGCCGGATGCGTCATGGCGGCCATTGGTGTCAGTCTTTGCCGAGCGCCCGCTGTTAGGCACTCGGCAAAGATTTTTTATTTTTTATTTTTAAATTTCTTTGCCGAGGGCCATTAGCTAAGCCCTCGGCAAAGATCCCCTCTGCCGAGGGCCAGGCTAGGCCCTCGGCAAAGATTTTTTATTTTTTTTTTTAAATTTTCTTTGCCGAGGGCCATTGGCCAGGCCCTCGGCAAAGATTTTTTTTGGTTTTTTGAACCCAGTTTTTTTGTGGTGCTATAATACATTATTTAAAACTCAATTTTAAAATTTGGGAATTTTTTTGATATATTTCCCTAATTTATTTCTTTTCGTTGATTTTTTTTCGAATATTTCAAATTTGAACTGCAGGTGGATGGAATAATGCAATTTAGTGATTCGAAAAATATTATTCATGGTATTTGGTGTATGTTGAGTCCCTATCCACGAACTTGCATCAAATTTCGGGCATCTTCTTCACGTAACATGATGAGGAACTTGTCGGAAAAGTGTTTTTAAATTATATAAAATCCATATGAAGTCCGAAAATCATGAAACTTGTCGAGGTGTCATGTTATCGCATGTGTAGGCTGTGGTAAAAAATTGAGAAGGTTTCGAGCAAGTTGTGACGTCGGATGCCTAAACCCCAGACATCCCCGCGCGCTGCTCCAGCGCCGCCCCGCGCGGCCCGCGCCCGGCCGCCTTGCACGCCCCGCTGCCCCGCGCGCCCCGCCGCCCCACCACCGCGCCGCCCCTGCGTTGCCCCGCCGACGCCGCCCCGCCGCCCTAGAGCCGCCCCAGGGGCGCGCCCTGCCTCCCCTCCCCGTCTGGGTCAAGCAAGGGGAGCTCGGCCGCCCCGACCGGCCCTCCGGCGGCCCCCCGCGCTGGCCTCCCCGCGTCGGCCCTCCGGCGGCCCCCCGAGCCGCCCCCCCCCCCGTGCCGGCCTCCCCGCCCCGACACTAGCCCCTAGGCCACCCCCGTCGCCGGCTGCTGTTGGAGGGGAGGAGGCAGAGGGTGAAGTAGGAGGAAGAAGAGAAGGAGAAGAGGAGAAGGAGGAAGGGGAAGAGAAGGAGAAGAAGAGGAGAAGAAGGAAGAGGAGAAGCGGAGAAGAGAGAAGGGAAGAGGGGGAGAGGAGTACTCCGACGCCGCTCAACCTCGCCGGAGAAGAAAGTGACCCCCGCACCGCGACACCCGACTCCACCGGAACCCTAGGTAAAACTCTCATTGTCGGCCTTCGTGCCGTATGTGGTTGTGTGGGCCTTTGTGCCGTAAATTGATATGAGGGCCTTCGTGCCGTTGTGGTTGTCAGCCTTCGTGCCGTTGTGAATGTCGGCCATCCTGTCGTTTTTTTGCAGGTTTTAGAAACCTCCCCGTGCAGGGGAGGTGCTGCCAAAATTTTGAACAAACAATAACCTATTGCCTTTTTATGCAGGAGAAGAGCACGTCGGAGGGGACCCGAAGGACCCCGATTGTCTTCGTCGGCATCGCAGTTCTACCTGCACTGCGTCGCCTCGCCACTGTGTTGACTCACCACTGCCCTGCTAGCCTGACTTCACCGACACCCTAGGTATAAATAACCTGTTTTTCTGCATGTCTGTCGTAGCCCACGCGTAACCCAGTTAGGCGTCTCCCGTCTGAAAGAGATACGGTCGTAGGTATGTGGATCTTTGCATATCTGCGACCGTATCTGTTTCGAATTGTCCATGTTTTTTGGACAGCCCGTGGATGCGTAGATGGGTTAGTTTCCATGATCTGCTCTGGTCCGAGATGGAGTTTTGGCATCACCTCCCTGTTGTTCTCCGGATACACACTCTCTCTTGTAGGATGTGTATCAGGAGAACAGCGGGGAGGTGTTGCCAAAATTCTATCTCGGAGAGGAGCGGAGCCTAGAAACTGACCTCATCTAGGCATCCACGGGTGGGATTAGGACCTATCCTCACCTATTAGACATTAGGAACACCGCGTAGATGCAATTGATGGTCACAATACTCTGTGATGTAAATGTTAAAGGATGGAGGACCGTCAGTGGATGTACACGAGCTAGAGAAGCGGGAGTGACTACGACTATGAATGGGTGAAGGGGACAGATCATTTCTTGAAACATGCATTTGGCCCAGGAGCAGGAGGACATTCTCTAGTTTGGTGTCCCTGCAGCAAATGTGACAACAGGAGAAAGGTAGACGAGAAGACAATGGGTAGACATCTTGTGTTCAATGGTTATACGCCTGGCTACCAGCAGTGGATCTACCATGGTGAAGCAGATCGTATAAGAGCGGAGGTGGTGAGAGCACGCCTCGAGGCTTTTGATGATGATGCCGGGGTAGCAGACATGCTAGATGATGCCCACCAAGCTCACTTCGCTGAACGACGTGAGAAGGAGGAGATGGAGGAATCCACAAAGGACTTCTACAAAATGTTGCACTCAGCACAGAAACCCCTTCATGAGCGTACAACGATTTCTTAGCTGGATGCGGTTGGACGCGTAATGGGGTTGAAGGCCGAGTTAAACCTGAGTCGAGAAGGCTTCGATAAGATGTTGGCCGTGTTTGGCACCATGCTACCAGAGAAGCACACTTTGCCAATGAACTTGTACGAGGTAGAGAAACTCCTTCGTATGCTTAAGATGCCGTATGACAAGATACATGTTTGTCCGAAGGGGTGCATCCTATTTAGGAAAGAACACAAGGACACAAATTACTGTCCGAAGTGTAAATCCTCCAGGTACCTGGAGGTAGACTCTAGTGATGGTTAGAAAAAGCAGCTTCCGATCCCCGCGAGAGTGCTATGGCACCTTCCTTTCCTGCCGAGGATCCAACGGCTATTCATGATCGAGGAATCCGTGAAACAGATGATATGGCACAAAGATGGCAAACAGTACAATCCTGGGAAGATGGTACATCCGTCTGATGCTGAAGCATGGACGTACTTCAATGACAAACATTATGACAAAGCAGCTGAGGCCCGTAATATACGTGTCGCACTAGCAACAGATGGGTTCAATCCTTATGGAATGATGGCTGCCCCATACACATGCTGGCCCATTTTTGTTATCCCCCTCAATCTCCCTCCCAACATCTCCTTTCAATGGCATAACGTATTCTTGTCGTTGATAATTCCTGGACACCCGGGGAGTAATATGGGTGTGTTCATGGAGCCT
The DNA here is from genome assembly GCF_019320115.1 of Miscanthus floridulus. Taxonomy (NCBI): domain Eukaryota; kingdom Viridiplantae; phylum Streptophyta; class Magnoliopsida; order Poales; family Poaceae; genus Miscanthus; species Miscanthus floridulus. The sequence continues at coordinate 36,289,319 of NC_089584.1, read as the reverse complement.
GTGATTGATGAATTGATCCACGCTTGGGAGAAGGGGGTATGGACATACGACCGAGCTACAAAGACAAGCTTCAAAATGCACGTTTGGTACCACTACTCCCTGCATGACTTCCTGGCATATGGGTTATTTGCCGCCTGGTGTGTTCACGGGAAGTTCCCATGCCCAATATGCAAGGAAGCTATGAGGTGCATTTGGTTGAAGAAGGGTGGCAAGTATTTGTTGTTCGACCAGCATCGTCAGTTCCTCCCTCTAGACCATGAATTCAGAGAAGACATCAAGAGCTTTACGAAAGGTGTCAAAGTGATAGACCCTAAACCACACTTGAGGACTGGTGCCGAGGTTCGTGCTCAGATAGATGCTCTCGTGCCCAATGAAGAAGGTGGTTTTGTGGGATATGGTGAGGAACATATGTGGACTCATAAGTCTGACTTGACGAGGCTCCCCTATTTCGATGACCTTCTTCTGCCAAATAATATTGATGTAATACACACTGAAAAGAATATCACCGAGGCACTTTGGGGAACTCTCATGGACACTAACAAGTCTAAGGACAACGTTAAGGCTAGAGTGGACCTAGCGACGTTGTGCGATAGATCGAATCAAGCGATGCAGCCTCCTAGTGGCCGAAACAAGAACTGGAAAAGGCCTAGGGTCAATTTCGTCTTGCAAATCGATCAAAGAAGGGAAGTACTAAAATAGATCCAGACGTTAATGTTCCTAGATGGATATGCAGCGAATCTTAGCAGGGGAGTGAACTTAGGCACTCTGCGAGTCAACGGGATGAAGAGTCATGACTACCACATATGGATTGAGCGGCTTCTTCCAGCGATGGTCTGAGGCTATGTCCCTGGGCATGTTTGGCTAGTGCTGGCAGAGTTGAGCTTTTTCTTCCACCAGCTTTGTGCCAAGGAGATATCTCGGACCGTGGCTCAGGACTTGGAAAAAGCGGCACCTGTGTTGCTCTATAAGCTGGAGAAGATCTTTCCACCTAGCTTCTTCTTGCCGATGCAGCATCTGATTGTGCACCTCCCGTCCAAGGCACGTTTGGGGGGGGGTGTGTAGGCCCATTGGTGCTATCCAATCAAGAGATGTCTAAAGACTCTTCGCAAAAAATGTACAAATAAAGCCAGAATTGAGGCTTCCATTGCAGAGGCATGCCTTCGGGAGGAGGTGGCAAACTTTACAATGCAATACTACAAGCCAAACCTTCCTAGTAATCATAATCCACTCCCTCGTTACAATGCTAGCGAAAATGAATCGACCCTCAGCCTTTTCCAAGGCCAACTCGGCAGTGCAAGTGGATCAACCCCGAAGCTATTGGGAAATGAAGAGTGGTGCAGTATCATGCTATATGTGTTGAATAACCTTACTGAGGTGCAGCCGTTCATCAAGTAAGTTCTCAATGAACTTGTTTCAATACGCCGTCACTATTCTACATCCAACCCCATTGATTCTCGTTCGGACAGGGAATTTGTTTGTGAATTCTGACATCAATCAAGGGATCCTACCTCGCATGAACAAGACACCCTTGTTTCATGGGGTGCGGGAGCGGGGAGGCCTGATTTCATTTCTTGGTTCAAACAAAAGGTAATGTCCAATTTAGCTTGTACGTTCGATCGTCCAAGGTGATCGTATGTTTGATTAATATAACGATCTATCATGCTTCACCTTGCAGGCCTAGACCGGTTCGTCCATGAGTGACGAGTTGAAATAGGTTGCAAACGGTTGTGATGTTAGGGTGAAGTCATTTACCGGCTATGACGTGAACGGATATCGCTTCCACACAACAAGTTATGAGGAGATTCGACCCAAACAAAAAACCATAAATAGCGGAGTTTGTATGCCTGGCACTGATGGCCTCGACTATCATGGTAGAGTTGAGGAAATCTATGAACTCTCATTTCATGGAGACAAACCTCTTAAACCTATCATGTTCAAATGCCACTGGTTTAATCCTCGATCAACGAGACGAACCCCTCATCTTGGGCTAGTCGAGATTCGAGAAGATTCCATCTATCCTGGAAAATATGTCAACATTGTGGCTCAACAGGCCGTGCAGGTGTATTATACTCGATACGCCAACCAGACAAAGAGGATCTTAAGGGTTGGGCTATTGTGCACCAGGTATCTCCACATGGTAAACTACCTGCCCCAAATGATGATGATTACAACTTCAACGCAAACACATATGATGGACAGTTCTATCAAGAAGATGGGCTACCAGGCACGTTTGAGATAATCTTACCCGAAGCAATCAAAATGGAAGTAGACAACGAAATGGTTGATGGCGAGGTCGATGGAGATGTGGTGGTAAATGCCAAGGACATAGCAATGCTTGAGCGATTACTTCTAGGCAATGACTACGATGACAACATAGAACCTTCAGATAGTGTTGCCCATTTGGACAATTTTGATAGTGATGATGAGACATATGATCCCAATCATGAAGATTATTCCTAATACATGTAATACTATGTTTTTTTAATTTGTGTTTTGTTTATATATTTTGAATCTATTTCTAATATATGTACTAATTAGTCTTGTTCATTCTTTGTGATTGCAGGTGATTGAACAAAGATGGCGAGCAGACGTCCACGCTGTGACACGCCCTCGGTTTACGAGAGAGACCGCCCTCTCCTTCGAGGTGAGGGGTCATCGTCTGGGGCAGCGTCCGTAGGAGGTGACGAGAGGAGGACCAGGGGCAGCAGTCGTAGGAGGCAGCGGTCTCCTCCCTCGCCACGTGATGAGGTGCTGGAGGAGGAGCACATGACGGCCACGGCCATGTCCTCGTCGGAGGACGAGAGGGGTCAGCAGATGGGCGAGGGAGGCGAGGCGCTCAAGGGTGAGGGAGGTGAGGCGCTCGAGGGTGAGGGAGGCGAGGGGCTTGAGGGCGAGGGAGGGGTTACCGCTACCTGGACTCCCTACGAGTGAGGTCCCACGAGCCTCCCTCCGGTTCCGCTTCCTCACAACCACCCAGTGATTCGGCCTATGGCAAAGAGGTAAGTAACTATAGATGTTATCACAACTACTTCATAAGATATGTTGGAAATCATAAGAGAAACTGATAAATTTTCTTAATCACTTGTGTAGGGCCTGGTTGGTTTTGTCAGGTACTCTAGCACGCACCCCCACGAGCATCCTTGGTGTTTTGTGCAGGAAATGGTACCTCGGTATTGTGCAACTGTCTAAAGAGCTGGTGGTGCGGGAGCCGGCCTCCAACTGGGATAGGTATGCGCTGGTCACGGATGACACTTACCGCAACAAGCAGGAGCAGGTATTAGCGGAGTTTTGGGTAAGTTTCTCTCGCACAACATTGCTTAATATATCTCATTCATTGGTTAAATGTTTTATTGAAATAATGAATGGATACATCGGTTTTGTATGCAGAAATTTTTCAAGGCCGAAGAAGGACTTGAGGCCCAGGCGGATCGGGCGGCTGCCGCAGCTTGTAGGAAGTACGTCACCGAGATGCACCACCATGGGTGCGTTCAAGCCCACATAGACTACTACAGGTCGGTACTTAAGCAGTCCCTCCCCAAGCCTCAAGCAAGACTGATTACGCTGACCTGGGACCAGTACCTTGAGGCAGGCGAATAACATTCATAATGATTCGTTTTGATATTAAGTAGGTTCAATTTCATCTTCTTATATGTCAAATACTCGATGACTTGTAGGTGATTCCCTGGTGGTGCCGATCGTATCCCGAGTGCTGGGCCATGATCGTGGACAAGTGGTTATCACAGGACTTTGTTGACACGCGCGAGAGGCAGCGGGAACAGCGTCTGATGAGGCAAGGTCCAACTCACCATCAAGGCAGCCGCAGCCTCCCCGAATACAAACAAGCATACGTAAGTGATTTCTTTCATTTATTTTGATGCTCAATTCTGCTTGATTTCTCACCATCTTCCTGTCTTTCTCGCAGGAGGCTGCGCACCCGGGCGAGGAGGTCTCGGAGTTCTCTGCGTGGGCTATGTTCCACATGGGTAGGGCATCGTCCTCTGTCTCCTTCGACTCGGCTGCCCCGCCCCAGGTGTACTCCGACCTGAACGTGTACACTAAAGTCCAAGAGTACACGTCCTCGGTAAGAGAGATCTATGGGGAAGATTACAATGTGCGCACTGAGCCCATTGATGCAGAGACGATCATGAGGCTCGGAGGAGGCAAGAAGCACGGGCGGCTGTGGATTGCAGACGGCGCCATCGACTCCACCATTGTTCCCTCCCTCGACGCTATCCGAGCACGGAGCACGAGCTCCAGCCAGCCCATACGCACACAGCCTTCTCCAGCACTGCAGCAGGTCCATGCACTCCAGGTAATTCCTGTTTTACTCATTGTACGTTGATATTTATATACCTAAATTATATTTGCATTACTGATACATTGGAGTGAAATATTGCAGGCCGAGCTGCAAGAAACAAAAAGGCAAAGTCAAGAGCAGAACGTGGAACTGACCGCACAGCTGTAGGCCCAGCAGGTCGCGTTCGAGGCCGCGCAGAAGCAGATGGCGGAGATGATGGTGATCATGCAAAGTCTTGAGCAAGCATCGGGTGTACCTGTGTAGTTTTCAGCTCCTCCACCTCCTACTCCTGCAGCTACTCCTGTAAGTATGAAAGTTCACTTTTCGCTTGTGCTTTGCATGTATGTCGGCCTTCGTGCCGTTGTGGATGTCGGCGTTCGTGCCGTTGTTTCTTGCAGGTTTTGGAAACCTCCCCGTGCAGGGGATGTGCTGCCGAAATTTTTAATTGAGTCTAATCTTTTTGTATTCCTAGATTACTAGATGCAATCTCTAAGTTCCAAAACTGTTTTCCCGGATTACTCACACATGCAATCTCTGCTCCTTTGTGCAGCCTCCGTCCGCGGGTTCCAATCATCCCAGTAATGCGTCACCGGGTGATCCCGCCTTTTCTTCACCACCGTCTCATAGGCTACCTTGATGAGGACTAGTGCTAGGTGATGTGGTTGAACTTTATTGTAATATTTGTGGTTTATGGTTCTGACTTGTGCTTGGATTTCATGAACTTGTCGTAATAAACATGTGAATGATAATGAACATGTGACTTGTCGTTGTAATATATTATGATTTGTGGTTCACAATTATGGTTGTCATATATTGTGAGAAAATGGGTTCTGTGTGATATATATATGTGATGGTTGATATATATATGTATATATATGAAATGCTTGTGTCGATGGAATGCAAAAAACAAAAAAAAATTTAAATTTCTGCCTCTTTGCCGAGGGCAATGACCAAGGCCCTCGGCAAAGAAGGGTCCTTTGTCGAGGTCCGTCCCATTGCCTTCGGCAAAGATTCATTGGAAAAATTCTGGAACATTTCTTTGTCAAGGACCATGGTTGAAGGCCCTCGGCAAAGACTTTTTTTAAAAAAATTAAAATTTCTTTGCCGAGGGCATACGGGGAAGCCCTCGGCAAAGATTTTTTTTAAAAAAAAAGAATAATTCTTTGCCGAGGGCCGTCCCATTGCCCTCGGCAAAGATTTTTTGGAAAAATTCCGCAACATTTCTTTGCCGAGGGCCATGGTTGGAGGCCCTCGGCAAAGATTTTTCCAAAAAAAAGAATAATTCTTTGCCGAGGGCCCCCAGAGACGGCCCTCGGCAAAGACTCCGTCCCAGGCGCCGGCTCCGTGACGGCTGATTTTCTTTACCGAGTGCCGGTCCAGCCCTCGGCAAAGGCTCTGCCGAGTGTCCGATAAAGAGCCCTCGGCAAAGACCCTCTTCGTTGACTCAAAATTCCTCGAGAGCTCTCGGCAAAGCCTTTGCCGGGGGTTAATGGGCCTTTGCCGAGGGCCTCAGGCCCTCGGCAAAGAGGCCGTCTCCAGTAGTGCAACCAATGACGTTCGGAAATCATCGACGACTGCAGAACAGTTTTAGCAAGCCAGCTAGTGAAAGAGTACAACTTCGGCGCAAAACATGTCTTCAATTGATCAAAACAGCTTCAGTGACATTAACTGTAAATATAGGACTTGGGTACAATATATATCAGACATGCCTTCTCTGCCCAACTGCATGATTGATGATGACGATATCATGACAAAGATATCTAACGAATTTATGAGCACAAAAACTAAAGTCGTCATAATTCGATTTAGTGAAGCGGTAAAACAAATTCGGCATAGGCATCTGCCGGGAGAAAATTACTGTGCTTTAAATTTCAATCAATCAGCAAAAAGCGCATACTACTCTGAACTCTAAGCACAGGATGTTGCAAACAAAAAAGAAAAGGAATATAGTGTCGCCCTAAAATCGGTAAATGCTAGCTTCACTACACTGGTCTTCCTTCACCGATCGACCTGACGACAATGTATATATATGGTAAGCAACACAATCCCGGCCTCATGCACGGCAGCAACTGGCCGAAACGAGGAGTCCGTTAGGGTTCGGCCGTTGTCTGGCACAACGGTTTCGGCAGTTTATTGTTGCCGTGGCCAAGCGACGTGGGCGTCGCCACGCCCGCGAGCGAGTGACCCAGAATATATTTTTCAGGTACGCCTGCCTGCCTGCGTCACTCTCGTGCAGCTCCCCGCAACCATTTCTTGTTGCCTTGCATGCTGAATCTCATCGAGAGGCATAAAAGCCCGAGACTACCAAAGCCAGGAGCAGGCAGCCTCCACAGATATCGGCCATCATCAGCTATATATAGCTCGCTGATCGATCGATGCCATGGATCCCAACGCTGTGCACATCCAGATGCCTACAGCAGCAAGCCAAGAAGAAGAACCCTCCTCTATTCAGGATGCTACGAAGAAGCCGCCACAACAGACAGACGCCGCCGCCACGCGTGAAACGCCTGTGCGGCGGCCGGCCCTGTCATGCGCTTCTTCGGACCTCCTGAAGCTCCTGCCGACGGGCACCGTGCTGGCATTCCAGGCGCTGGCGCCATCCTTCAGCAACCACGGCGTGTGCCACGAGGCGAACCGGTACCTGGTGCTGTCGCTCCTCGGCGCCTGCACCGCCTCGTGCGTGCTCCTCTCCTTCACCGACAGCCTCGTCGGCCGCGACGGCAAGCTCTACCACGGCGCCGCCACCTTCTGGGGCTTCTACCCGTTCAACTACACGGGGACCCGCGAGGAGCGGGAGGCGACGTTCAAGGACCTCTCCCGGTTCCGGATCACGGCGCGGGACTTCGTGCACGCCTTCTTCTCGGCGCTCGTGTTCCTCGCCGTGGCGCTCGCCGACGCCAGCATCCAGGGGTGCCTGTTCCCGGACGCCGGCCCGGATGTGAGGGAGCTGCTGGCGAACCTGCCACTGGGGGCAGGCTTCCTGTCCAGCATGGTGTTCATGATCTTCCCCACCACCAGGAAGAGCATCGGGTACACGGACATGACGCCCCACGCGCAGTGAAACGTCGTCGTCTACTGGGCTGATATTGAGATAGGCCATCACTCCAGCAGAGGGACCTTTTCCTTCTTCTTTTTTTCTTTTTGCCCTTTTCTGTATTGGAATTATATTGCTGGTTCTCGTGAAGCACATTGCCTGCTAGAACTAGAACCGTCAGAAATTCAGAACCCCTGAGCTTGGAGTGAACATGAGTAGTTTAGCGGTCTGAATTCGTCCCTACGGACACGGTCTAAAACTTGGCAGTGTTCACTGGGGATGTCTGCTCCTCGTCGCCGTGAACTTTTTCCGGTTTTTATTTGCGCATCTCTTCCGCCGGCGAACGGTGATTTTTCCATTTTCCGACCGTGCTGTGTGGTCAGTGTCTCAGTGATCGGTGCCTGATGCTTTGGTGGTGAGCTTATGAGGTTTATGCAGCGTTAATCATGTGTTTTTTTTTCTATTTCTATATTTTAGATCCTGCATTCCAAAGAGAATATATGCCTCATTTAGCATAGCTCAGCTTCATTAATAAAGCTGTTTTTTTTATTTTAGCTTCATGAACAATTTTCTCGGTGAAGCTGAGCTATTTTTTAATTCATTTGGCAAAATAGCTCACATAATTGGAAAAAGAATAAATTACCAAAATGCCCTTATCCTTCTCTTTCCATCTCTGTTTTCTCCTATCATCTTCCACGCCAACGAGCCCCATGCAACTTTCCCAGGCGGCCGCGTCCCCGACGCCCGTGAGCCCCTAGGCGGCCGCGTCCCTGGCGCTCAGTGGCCACGCCACCCAAGCAGGCCGTGCCATCGGCGGCTGCACCCTGCGAGCCACGGCAGGCCGGCGCACGCACCCTCCCTCCGCCGAGCCCGAGCGTGTGCGCTCTCTTCCCCATCAGGGCAAAACCTGTCATTTCTGCATGCTGGGACCCGTAAGGATGAGATGAATCCGGAATAAGCTGTTATTTTGAGTACTCTACGTGGCAGATTGGCGTGCACCCAACAGAAGCAACGACGTGGCAGGGTGCAGGGACTCTGCTGCCGTGCTGCGTGAGCCGCTTGCGCGCCACTCCACCCATCCCGGCCGCTAGGCAGAGAGAGACATGACGGTCTGGGTTCGTTCAAGTCTTGCACCCACCCACCGGCGCGGAGTCTCATCGGTCGGCTACTAGACGCCTTCATGTGGTGCGGGGACCCTGCCTCCGATAACGCGGCTTGCATGGACCTCCCGACGACCATTTCAAAAGCGTTCCGATCGGAGAGGATAGTAGGGCAACAAAAGGACGGGCACGGGCCTTCGTGGCTCATTCATTTCTCTAAAACTGCGTTCACACCTCCCTTTTGCTAATTTGCTCGATCACCACAAAATTAAAGCGCCTTTCTCTATGTTGGGTTGGCAATTGACTGACTAGTGACTATGGTCTATGTATCCGTACAAGGAGACTCATGGCCTGTCCTGCTCTAAAGTTTAGAGTTCTAAAAAATTTTAGAGCACTTTAGCTCACTTTTAAAGTCCAAGGCTAGTCTCAGTGGTGAGTTTCGTAGCGTTGTTTTCAAAGCCGCCATATCAAATACAATGAAATGAAACAGTAGAGTTTCATAGTCATTTAATTCTATGACTCGTATAGAGTGGTAATCGTGCTAAGAGAGTTTCATCCTCATTTCTTCTCTCTCTTCTTAAATACACTGTCATGTCATAAAAAAATATATATATGATAACATATTTAATGCAAATGAAACTCACATGAAACTCGTATTGAGACTGGTCTAAAGCTTTAATGTGAGGTGGGCTAAAGTTTAGAGCTAATTTTAGACTAGTTATTTGGAGCTCTAGCTCTAGAGTCCAGAGCTCTAAAATTAAGAGAAGATGATCAAACACGGAGACCCGTGCTTAGCTTAGGCAACAAGGACCAGGAGTCTGCCCCAAGTGTGCTCGCTGATTGAAGCAGCGGTCTGGACCGTGGACCGTGGACCGTGGTCGACGACGACGAGGCTGCCTTTCTTCGCAAGCGGCCGGCTGCAGTGACGCACGGGAAAAGGCGCATGCGGCGGGGAGTCTTTCCGGACAGGGGATGACGATGAAAGTGGACCCAGCCAGACCCCAGGGGGGTACATTCCCTGGGCCCCGCACCGCTACGGCCGCAGCCGCCCGGGCATGGCCGCATGGGATGGGATGGCCAGCCGGCAGCCACCGCAGGCGGGCCTCCACTGCAGCGACGCGGTTTCCGTGAGCCCCACTCCACCGGCCCTCTCCTTCGCTTTCCTCTTCTGCACCAATCGCTACGCGCACCCTGCCCGCTGCTTCTATTTATATGAACTACTACTAATAGTAATATAATATAGAGGTCTCAGTTGCTTCTGTTTTTTTTGGCCGTATTCTTTTGGCAAATCGTTAGTCCACTCATAGTACAGCATGTCAACATACTCCGTATTTGGTAGTACTTTTATGGATTATTAATATACAGCTATCTTTTTCTCCGAAATATAAAATCTTATGGACACTCCTGCCATGTTCAAAGATCTTGTGCACCTACTCCTATATTCTACTCTACTCGTCATCATAATATAATACGAATTTTTGTCTGAAATTCTAAGAGATGGAGTAACCATTAAACTCAAATAAAAAAAGATTAAATTCACATGTATAACCAAAGTATCAAGTATGGTAATTACAGTGCCTCCCCCACGACAAAGAGACAGTTAAATACATCATTTTTTTTATTATCCTACAAAATATTCTAGAATTTGTACAACACCTTATATTCCATAAACAAGGAGGCAAGATATATTAGTGCCAATTTTAGCTCACCCCTGCCTCTCGTACTACCACCGTTCCGTGCAGCCGTGCTATGTTTCCAAAGACTAGTAAAAATGATGGTGTACACAGCCTGCTGCTCCCACCATTTCGGCCTCACATCACCTCCTCCCAGTATAAATTCCTACCGCCGTCGCCTCCCGGCTGCTCCCCCCTCACCAGTCACCAGTCACCCCAATCCAATTCCACGCTGCGATCTGTCGAGCACCTCTCCTCGCTTCCCTTCCCTTCCCTTCCCTCCCATGGCAAACCGCTGCGTCGGGCTCGACCCCACCTGGGCCCACCTCCCCACCCCGGCGCCGACCCACACGGCCCACGCCGCCGCCGCCAGCCACTACTACTGCTCCTCGTCCTCCCCCGCCTCGCTCATCACCTCCGCGCTCCGCGCCTCCATGGCGCCGGCCCACGCCTACTCCGCCTCCGCCGCGGCCTCGTCCTTCTCCTCCCCCGCCACGCCGTCCTCCTCCGCCTCCGAGCTCCTGTCCTTCAGCGGCCACGTCGACGCTCCTGCGCCGGAGTCCAGCAGGCCCGGGGCCCGGGCCCTGGCGGGACCTAGAGTGGGCCGCGTCACCAAGCGCAAGCCGCGGCCGTCGCGGCGCCCGCCGACCACCTACATCACCGCCGACCCAGCCAACTTCCGCCGCGTGGTGCAGGAGATCACCGGCCTCCCCGTCCCCGCTGCCTCGGAGGCCGCCACCGTCGCGGCGCCCAACTGGACAGCCGCGCCCGCGTGCGTGCTCCCGACGCTAGACACGTCCGCCTTCCTGCTCGACCGCGCCGCCGCCGCCGCGGTGCCAGCAGCGCCGGAGGAGAAGAGCCCGGGCGGCGGCGGGCACGCGTCGTCGACCGCGACGGACGCCGCCGTCGCCGTGGCAGCAGCTGCGGCAGGGAACGACGCCGACTCGTCGGCGCTGCCTGAGCTGGAGGCACTGGTGTGCGCGGCGGCGGGCGAGTGCGGCTTCCCGACCCTGGAGAGCTGGGGGATGATCATCTGATGAGTGGGCTTCAGGGATTAGAGATGGAAAGGTGGTTAGCAGTGGTTTTGCTCTCTCTGTTTTTAGCTTTTTATTGTAATGGAGTTTTTGGTCCGTCCGATGCGATGATCCGACTGCGGCGGCCGGTTGAGCCGACGCCGATGCCCATGATGATGTAGCAAGCATTGGGGATTTTCATGTCCTGTAAGCAAGAATTATTAGCTAGGCTGCTACTACCTGCCTTTTTTAGTTGTAGTGCATCTCTGCTGGATGAGGATGATAGACATGGTTGCCACCATGGTTCCTTCTAGTCTGTTATGGAGATGACAATGTTAATTGTTCTGTAATGAAATCTAGCTAATGGAAGAAAGGAATCTGCTATGATGGCAAAAGGAAAAAAGAACCCCTACCCTAATGTGAACGAATGTACGTGTTCCTTTTACCTTTGAGCCTTTCAGTTTTTTCAGGAATCAGCAGGAGAGTTGCACGTACGTAGCATCCCCATGGTTTTGGTTGGTTTCGTGACACCTGCTGGCTGCAGCAGCCAAAAAAACACATACGTATTGCCAGCCATGAGACCTGCATGTATGCATGCACAGCAGACAACACTAGTTCCTCGTAGCTGTACAGTAGATAAGTAGTGGCAACTGGCAAGAGCAAGAGGCTTTGGCCCTGTCATCGTCAACACAAGTAGTACAGTACAGTATCCTGCGTGTGAACGCAACGGCGGGGACCGCACCGCACCAGGCCACCAGAAGGTGTGTGAAGTGTGAACGCAGCGTCAGCAGCTCGCAACGAGAACCGTTGCTGCGACGCCGACGCGTAAGATCACCAAACTCATGGGCGCCGCGCTGCATTGCCAAGCATCAATTCATTAAAAAACCGCGCGAGTTCATTCTCTCGAACTCTCGCGTCCTGCTACAGTCCAGAGAGGCGAAAGCGAGCCATCCAGTCTCCGCCAGGGGAACCGGCGGTCTTCCTCGCCTCCGATGGCCTTTGGGCTTTTGCGAGGTGGTGGAGATTGCTGGCCTCTTTGTCGGTCGGAGGCGTAGGTCCTAGTAGATCTAGGTTTAGGTTTCTGGTGGCGGCGTCGAGACGGCGGCGGCGGCGTTAAGGAATAAGGTCATCTCGCTCTTTTCCCTGTCTTGGTGGTGCTCCGCTCTGGTGCCGTTTAACGAGGGCGTGGAGGGATTCCCTTTGTGGATCCTCTGTATAGGAGTCCGGTGCTGGTGGCTCGTCGGGAGGTGAGTTCGCTGGCCTTGTGTTCTGAGGATGGAGAGACACTGCAGGCTCCGTTGTTCCATGGCGGCGTCAGTCGGCAATGGGAGTCTACATCCAGGGTCACCGGGGCTTGGGGCGCGTCTCTGGCTGATGGATCCTCAGCATTTGCTTCATCTCGTCCAAGATGGTGGGTGTCTACCGCGGCTCTTCTCAAAGCCTGTTGGCGATGGAGCTCTGGTCGACATGTGGTTGGCGGCGTTTGGCTTCCGGTGATGGCCGGCAGCGATGGAATCTGAAGGATTTGGGCTGCAGGGGTTCCAAGGACCGGTGTAACACCATCGGTGTTACCCCATTAATCATCTACTAAAACATGTCATGAGCATCATACTTGTGTGTTAATACATGTGGTGAAGTGTGTAGATCAATTTTTGTAACTCAAAATGATCAATAAAAATGCTAAACGAAAGTTGGTTCGATGGTTCATGCATATCAAGTAGGGTTTAAAATCAATTTTTATTAAATAAAAATACTATAGAACATGTGTGTGATACTTAAATAAAGTTTAAAGTACAAACTTTATAGATGACAATGAAATATTTGCTTTTGAAAAATAATACTGCTTTGTAATATTTTCAAAAGCCTAGAAATCGCAAATTGAAATCAAGTTCAGTTCAAAACATAGAAATTTTTCAAGTCTGTCAACCGCTAGACGCTGCTATGTTTAGCAATTTATTTGGAGAGATTGGGTTAAGCAGTGGTGTAGTGCGATGATTCGATTTAGTAGTTCCATATGCCAACTTGAGTGTAGTGAAGCCAGTTTAGGTATAGGAGCAACGGTTTGATCGTGATCAGCGCTTTAAAATTCATGCGCGTACTTGTCTCGGGTTGGTTGGCGCTGGGTGCGCGGTCACCGTGCAGCCTCCCCACGCCGCGCACATGGTCACGTCTCACGCAGTCACCCTGCGCCGCCACGCTGGGTCGGTTGGGCCGCCTGGGCTTGGCTGAGGCCGGCCGCAGCGAGCCGTTGGCCCCGTGCCCTGCTGTCCTGCCTCGCGTTACCGCCATTGGAGCCGCTACGGTCGCGTTGCCGCTGCCGTCATGTCCGCCCACTACTGCCTCGTGTTGCACCGCTACCATCGTGTCACTCCCGTACTTGTGTCTGCTCGCTGCATCGCGCTGCCCCCTCCCTGGCCAGGTTGGGTGCCATCCGCACGTGGCCGTGCACGCCGTCGTCACGCTATTAATGGCGTTGCGGCGCATGGGCCATGGCCGGTCGTAGACGCTCGTGCTCGTCCCCTCGTGCTTGGACGTAGGTCCCTCGGCCACAACCGCTCGCGTCCCGTCAAGGCGAGGACGAACCGAGCCCACCTGTCATGCCCTGTTTCTCTTTTTCTATCTCGACTTTCCGCCACCGTCGAGTCGTGGTCATAATGAGCTAGAGAGCGAGCACCTATCATCAATTCCTCATGCCCACGCCTCCGCCTTTACGTCCTCTAACCAACCGCCCCACCCCGCCTTGATTACGGCCAGGTCGAGCTCCAATTTTGGAGCTTTGCTCCCACCGCCGCGCCATTAAGGCCTAGCCTGCCTCATGGTGGCCAGCTCCAACCTCACCATCTCGCGTCGAATTGACTGCACCACTAGCCCCGCCTAGAACCCCTCTTTGTCGTGCGCACGCTAGTCGCAGCTCTAGTGCCTCCTCCTCGCTGCTGACGCGATCGTGCCTTTGCAGTCCGCCATTCACCTCATAGCGCGTACGTGGCCAGCCTCGCTTGGGTCATCTCCGGCCGAGCCAACTCCTCGGTTAGGTCACTGGTGAGTCGTTGTTGCTCACCCACTACCCCTACTGCCTTGTTGTTGTTGCGGCTCACCTGAACGCCGCCGCCATTGCCGTAGGGTGCCTGCCGTCGTGGAGAGGACCTTCTATGACGTCCTGGCTCATGCAACTGCCACCCATCACCTCGTGTTGACCCCTTGGTGAGATTCAACCTCTTAGCTAGGTTAGCATGGGTCCTGGGTGGCCGGCGCTGTCGACAGTGCCTCCTCTCGCCACGCTAGAGCACGCGGGGGAGGCCAGGGACCATACCGTTGTAAAGAGGAGAGAGTACAAGGGTCTTTTTGCATAGGCGTTGTCTCTAGGAATGGTAACGTGGACTGTGGGTTGTTTTGTTCATAGTCCAGAGGCGTTTTGGCTAATATGCCAGCACGTGTGGGATTTTTCTGCTGTGGGCCACGCCTGTGGGCCACCGCGTGCTCGTGTGCTACTTCATGTGGGCCGCACGTGTGGGCCGCGTGGGAGAATTCGGTTTTCTTTTTCATAAGGAATTAGAAATAGTTTCCTGATTTAATTTTAAGCTGATCTTTGGTAAATCATATAAAATCTTGTAGGTATCCAAAAATTATGCAACAAATTTTGTTAAGTTTTTGAAATTGTGCTCTATCTGTTAGTGCATTTAGTTCATATATATATATATATATATATATATATATATATATATATATATATGTTGATACCAGGAGCTATTAAATCATTTGAAAGTGCTTAATATTATTAGGTTAAATATTATAGGAATTTTTGTGGTAAATTGGTGATAGCTTTAATCCTAAAATTTTTATGATAGTTTTCTGGTTTTATTATGTGTTCACTGTAATTTTGTAGCCCTAGAATAGACTACTTAATATGGTAGCTAAATACCCATTAAGGCTAAAGGAATAATGGCATGATGTTGGTTTATAAAAGTTAAGCACTTGTAGGGTAAGCTTGAAATCTATTGGTAGAGATAATAATTAGCTTAGCATCTTAGTCATTAGAACTAGCTTAGTAGCTTATCTTGTGTATTCTTATTTTAAGAGTTTTTGTTGCCAAAATACGAAGTGTTGCATCATCATTGTATGCATGCAGAGAACGAGTTGGTGGAGTTCATGATCACCGGAGAGCAGGAGTACGAAGAGGTGATCGAGGAGTATGAGGAGGAGGTCCTCATGCAGGAGGAGGTCCTGGAGCCGTCACTGACCGACTTAGCTAACACACCGCCTGCCCAAGGCAAGCCCTGGTGCATAATCCTTATTTTGAATGATCACTGGATATATATACGTGATGTGCATTTATGTTACAGAATTTATATTGAAGCTACATGCATAGATAACCTACCTATGAGTTCTACTAGCATAGGTCGAGTAGCTGCTATGCTTAGGCTATCAGTAGCATGAGTAACCCACCATTACTCATAATAAGTGATTATTATTATTACTCTCATGATAAAATGGTGAAAGGAAATGGAGACCGGGCAGGGATATGGTACGAATATTGGTGGGTGTAATAGGTTGTGTCCCGCGATCAACGGGGTTGTAACACCCTGGGTGTTTAAATATTAAAAACAGGACATGTCATCATATGCATTGCAAGGCATTGGTCATATTGCAAACTTTGATATGCATTTACTAAAACAAGTTTACATTTATGTTATGAGTGTTGAATTGAATTGTTTGAATCAAGTTCAAAATTTGGTTTGGATTTGGAATTTTCGAGAAAACCCTGATTTTCAGCATTTAAATTCTACCCTAAAAACTCATTTCAAAATCTAAGCATATTTTGGGGTTGAGCCCAAAAGCAAAAGTGTAGAGCTTGTCAAGTTATACAAAGTTTGTTTTTGGAGTTTTCAAAGTTGTTATGAAAAATTTGAAGTAATTCGAAAAGGCGTAATTCGTTAAATTTCCCCTATTTGAATTCAAAAGTTCATTTCAAAATGTAGACCGAATTAGGGGTTGGTAATAAAAGAAAAGTAGAACTTTTGATTTTGAACAAATTTTATTTTTGGAGATTTTTGAGTTGTTATACAAATTTGGGAGTAATTTGGATTTTAAAATGAATGGCAATTCTGTAATATTGATGAACAGTGTTCACCGCCTTAGCTACATTGCCGGCGATCCTTCGGCTTGCTTCCAGTCGCGCGCGTGGCCGTCTAGGCGTCGCGCTGGCGAGGGAAATGGAGTCGTCGTGGCTTCCTTGAGCTTTCTGGCCATCCTTTATAACCTGAGCCGTAGTCGTCCTTGTCGTTTCCTTCTCCTCTGTTTTCCCGTCGCCTTGCTCATCTCCGGCGAGCTCCCACCGTCGAACCAGCGCCTGTGCCGTCGCAGCGTAGCACTCAATAGTTCCGCCTACTCCTTGCACACCCAACCGACCTGCTTTTGTTGCTTGACTTCACCGAAAAACTGCTCTGCATGTTCTTCTTCCTCGTGGCCGGCAACGTCCCCGTCGCATGCACTTCGCCGTGGCCAGAGCTCCACGGTGCGCCTCTGCCCCTGCTGAGTCTTGCTTCAGCTTCGCCACGATGCCGTGGTACTCTATGACCCATTGATTTCTCATTTTGACCACCACAGCTACCGAAGCATCGCCACCGACAATGGTCTACTCTGCCGTGCCTGCTCGGAACGTCGACCAGCATCTTCGTTGCTCCTTCGACCCTGCTCGTTGCTCAGTCGTGTTCGGGGTGAGGTGCTGAACCCTTCTGTGCTAAGTATTTAACCTCTACCGCACTTGTGTCACCGGTGTAGCGTGGCCGTGCCATCGTGCCCGCCATGGTCGTCGCTGTGCTCGGTCCAGTCAGTGTTTGGTCTTGTTTTTGCCATCACTCGAAGCGTAGTAGTGTAGGGGACATGGTGGTGCTTTCACCGTCGTCGTTGGTCTCACCGGCGGCGAGAATTCACCGGTCAGCACGTGTGCCGCCGCGGTCAAGCCGGAGGTTGGGGATGATAGGTGGGGTCAAGTTGTCAGTGACTGTGTAATTCAAAATGGATTTTTCTATTTTCAGCAATGAATGAATAGTATCTATTTTTTGTTATTTTTGTGTAGATTTATTTATAGCTCCAAAAATTATGAAAATTTTTGTGTGACCTCTCTGTGATGTATACTATTTAATAAAAATATGAAATGTTATTTTTCAGTACTTTTTGAGTGTGATAAAAATTGCTCAATTTATTAATAAATGGATTTCCATGATTTTTCTAGGCTTAATTATGTATCCAAAAATTATGAAAATTGTTTTGCCACTTATTTATCATGTGATGAACAATTACAAAAATGTTGAGCTCAATTGGAATAAGTTGATTTATTTCATAATTCTTAATTAAATAATTAATTCATAAAAGCAAATAGTAACCTTTAGTGATTTAGGTTTTGTTTGAATTTTTGATTGAGTAATGTCCTTGGATCATTAGTTGATAATGATCTTTGGCAATTGATGTTAGTATTCTGGAAAGGTT
The DNA here is from genome assembly GCF_019320115.1 of Miscanthus floridulus. Taxonomy (NCBI): domain Eukaryota; kingdom Viridiplantae; phylum Streptophyta; class Magnoliopsida; order Poales; family Poaceae; genus Miscanthus; species Miscanthus floridulus. The sequence goes on along the minus strand of NC_089584.1, from coordinate 36,271,716 downwards.
TAGTTAGTTTGACTTGTAACTGTACCGTGAAGGAAAGTTGTATTCTAATTGTTAACTTTTGAATCCATCATCAAGCATCATGTTTTGTATTCCGCATCATGTTAAACATGGCATTGTTACTACGTGTAGTGAACGAAGGTGAACACGTGATAGTTAATCAAGCTGCTGAGGAGGTTAGTCCGTCTGTTGAGGTCGGATTGAATATTTGTGGAACGTCGTAGGAATCGGACTTTTCCGTCAACGAAGGCAAGCCCCGGATGCATACAACCCTACCTTGTGTTTTACAAATTAATTTCGCTTTTGCTTTTTTTTACTGCATTAAGTGATTAAGAGTTAAGTAAAAGCCTAATTGGTGCATTACCAACATTGTTTTTCCATATCTACCTTGATTACCTGTTTTATTCGTAAATGTATAGACATGCTTAGTCATGCTTAGTCGGGTGATTACCTGTTACCTGAGAATTTTAAATGGATCTTTGGTTACTTATGTGATCATAAAATATGAGCATGTGGAGTAATAAATCTAGACCGGGCAGACTAGGTGTGTGTGAGCCACAAGACATGGAGGTCTTGTGAGCGGGTCCTTTCCGCCTGTGTCGGTTAAGGCCCGTCCGTTGTTGAACTGTGTGCGGTGAGACTTTGTAGTACTAACCACATACTCTGGTAAGCCTTAACTTGACTATTCTATTATGAGAATGGCTACTCACGCACTGGGAGTGGAGAGATGGTAGGAATAGCGTGTACCCACGTGGCAATGGGCTGGATTGGTGGGGTACTGTATTCTAGGGTGGCGCAGACCCGTTCTTGTTTTAGAGGATCCGAGGGTAGGTTGATATATGTAAGTCAGGGACCTGCATATGTCGTGTGGTCTGGAATCCCCAGCTGGGTTTATAATCAGTTCGAATCATCGTTGCTCCTCGGTTATGGAGACTCACTTCTCTGTTCATCATCGTAGTTTAATAGCTGGAACTTAAGGATGGTTTGAGAAGATGTTGGATATGAAGTTCATGATCTCATTATGGATTATGGCAGATTCATATGTGGTTCTTATAAAGTTTTATATGTTGAAATAAAGAATTTTGTTAAAGAGCTTTTATGCAAAAATAACTTTGATCATTGCTAAAGCTATACCTTAAATCCCTAAGCCTGCATTCCTGAGTTTATCAGTTCTTATTTCGGTTAAGTCTTGTTGAGTACTTTTATACTCAGGGTTCGTTAACCCTTATTACAGGTGAGCCTCATGAGTAGATCTGTTTTGGATCGTGCTGCATGACTATTGTTCGATCTGACGATGAGAAGTAAATGTGTGGCCCTTGGGCAGGGCAGTTTCATTGTGTGTTTTGTATTATATTATAATGCCACTCCACTATTTCATTTTGTAATAATCATTGAACTTAGTTGTGAGGTTTGAAACTACTGTTTTGTAAATTATGTTATTGTAAGACTTCTGCTGTTTTTACTCTGATGTAGATATTTGAATAAATGTTGTAATGCTGTAATAACTCTGTAATGGGATCCTACTCGGAAATCGTGGATGATTCGGGGTTCCCCGAGGACACCCGACAGTCTTCTTAAGTTACCAGGAACATATGCATGGTCGTCAGAGGTCGTTGGACAGTGACAGGTGCATGTGGGTTCTATAATTTAGGAGGTTCTGCCATAGGGGCATAGCTTGGTTACACTATTTTCCCTGTCTATGTCAGTTAAGGACTACCCATTACTGTAGATTCTAGTCACGTCATAGACTTATTATCCTAAGCACATACTTGCTTATAGGAGCGGGAAGGCTTGTTGCTCTCTTGTCGTGGGTTTTGGCTCTTTTCATGGCTAGAGCGAGCTTGCGCAACAGCCAATGCCATGGTAGCACCATGATGAACACCATGAAGGCCAGCCTCTCTAACATGGTTTGGGATGTCATACAGGTGAACCACCAGCATGACACCCCTGGCATTGATGAATCCCGCCGCATACTCTATAGCTGATCAAAGGCTTTCTAACTGGGCTGATAGGTCTAGAAATATTCGAGGGAAGGATAATCAAGATCTTGAAGACAAAACTAAGAAAAATAGAAAATTGTGCTAGAGATCTCACCCATGATTCTGGCCTCAGCCTCGGCTAACCTCGATTGAGTGGAGTCAGCCCTATGTTCCAAGATGGTGAGAGCGTCCTGCAGCGTGTTCAGATGAAGGGCCATTCGCCCAAGATCATGGGTTGCATCCTCTAGATAACGAAGACGCTGGCATGGTGGCATAGACTCATCAAGGGCCTCTTCAATAGACCTCTTGACATTCTCCATGGCTTCGAGCCTATTGAAAACCAAATCCCACCAAAGACATAGAAGGTTTGGAACGAAGCAGGCTATTTTTTGATCCACAACCATGGCCCGTATATATAGCCCAGGAGGTGAGAGGATAGGCTTCGTCAAGGTTATGGAATTGAAGTCGGTTATGGAAATGAATCAACACTCTAGAAAATTCATGGAACGGATCATAAAAAACAATGGATCTAGACTTATTGCTTCCCATAGTTACAAGATACCGTGGGATTGATACAAATGGTTTACATTAACTGATGATCAACCCATTAAGACTTCTTTGGATTGAAGGGAGTTCAGATCCCCACGAGGCCAAAGGTCATCATGGACCAAGTCATATCAGCCCACTGGGAGAGAGAAGGTCGCCTGCTAAAAAGATGCCCATATATCCAGTCGATTTCTCGGTGGCTAGGAAACTATGGGAAAGAAGTTTGTGGTTTCCCCAACATTTGAGAGAGTGAACAAGGGAAAGGTGTCCACACATTTTTACCCTTGCAAACACTAGAATAGCTCTGCAATCATGGTGAGAAAACTCAGGTGATGTCACAAGAATTCTTCTAACCATAGCAGTTGATCCTCTTGCTTGACAAGGCGCTGAAAATGAGCGACACAATCACCTATGCACAAGAATTCTTGTAACCACTCAAGACCTTCACAGCAAGGAATTAGACCATGGAGGGTCTGGTAGAGCCAAGGGTAGTCGAGGAGGCAAGCAGAAGAGAAACATAACTGAGTTGTTTGGTTGCTCTCGCCAGAGTCAGATAGACATTTATAGTCGGTTTGAAAGGGTGAATCCAAGCGCCCGTGAAGCAAAAATGCTCTCGTGAAGCTTTGAGGTATGGGCTCATAAGCAGGCAAGGATGTTGGTGAAGGTGATAGACAATAGGCCCCAGATCAAGATTCTCTACCCATGACTACGGACCCATCGAGGGTATAGACATGGTAAATTTAGAATAAAATTACCTTTATCCCAAAATTGATAGGGCATGTGTTTACATCAAAATTTGGGAAGAAGAACGTGGGAACTCGAATCTTCCAAGATTGTGTGATCAAGGAATCGATTGCATAAAGATTGATATCAGCTGGTCCAGATGCGGTACTGGGATCGGCTCTCTTCGGATGACATCTGCAGATAACATCAATAAGCAATAGTTGGCGTCGAGAGAAACATGTCGGACTCTACAAAAAGGGAAAGATTAGGGTCCAAGTTATCTTAAGTTATGAATGTTTTCTCTCATACTAAAAATTATAATGATTCATACTTGAATAGGATTAATGCTCAGGTTCTGGGTATAAATATTGGACCCCGGCTATTGTAAAAGGACATCTAATTAATCAATACTAATTACTTTTTTGGCTTCACGCCAACCCTTAGGAGTAGGAGTAGTGTAGATCTCGATGAGTTCTTCAACAAGTAGGGCTGCATCGGTCCACCCAACCTCTGGCTTGTCTATAAGTACCGTCATGGCTTATACTTCTATTTGTAAGGCTGCATCGGTTCGACCGACCTCTTGCGAGCTGTAGTATAAGCTAGTTATCGATCCTTATCTAGTTCAAGTATGGTTGCATCGGCTAAGTTCGACCTCCACTGCTCGAATCAGATTAAGGTCAAGTTATCGGCTCTACCTAAGGGTGGCATCCTTCAGGTAGATTCATTAAGTTACTGATTTTGCTGATGTTCTTACTGTCATTAGTTTCAGCAATATCAACCTACCTGATCGAAATTGATCTAGATCGACCTCACATCCTTTTAGTCCATCATTTATTCTATCACATTGAGATGATTCTTACTTTCAATGACGGACTCTATTTTATTGGTTGTTCTACTTCGATCTTGATCTTGCATAGTACACGGTTAAAGCATGTCTGATCTTGAGAAGATTTACTAGCTAGTTGAATCTGATGTATAGCTTGCTAATATGGATGTAACGATCTGGTCGATACCCACTGTTAGCACTTTAGATTGGAATATGCTAGTTGGTAGATTTGCTTTCGACCAGGCATGATCTTGGCTGTTTGCTATGCTTGCATCGGCTAAATAGCCGATCGCCCGCACTCTAATGCTCATAGTATGTTTTTATGATCCTATTAAATGTGAATAGATCTGTTTACTTTAAAGGTTTGATCTGTTATCTTTATTATGGCTACCATCGATCTGGTCGAACCCCACTGTTAAAGATAATAGGATAGATTTGATGAGTTTATAAATTTGTTCGTATTAAAAAGTCGATTGTTCTCATGCTATGATCCTTTTTCTACCTGAATCGGCTATTTCAGCCGATTTGCCTATGCTTTCACACATGTAGCATGTCTTTCAGAAACTTGTCAATGTATAGATGATTTTATGGTTTCTTTGGTTTTAGTTTGTTGTTATCATCATAGCTGTATCGATCTGGTCGAACCTCACTGTTGATAGTAGCAGATTAGACTCAGAACATTTCTAGATCCATTTGTACTAGATAGTCATTTTGTTCGCATGTTATATCCTTTCTCATTAAACTCAATGGCTCAATGCTTTACACCTGTTATACTTATCTAGCTGATGATGTTATTTATATCTAGGTGCAATCATGCTCGTTACTGTAAAATCAATCATGACCTGCGAGGTTTACACCCCCTATAGTCGATTTCTTCTCGTTTCGGCTATTTAGTCAATTTTCCCATTTGGCTGCTCCCAAAGCAACACACTTAGAACTATCTGGGCAAAACCAGCATGTTCCACCTTAAATTATTGATAAACTTTCTCTCCTTATCCATTGCACGTCAAATTGACTGGCACGCCCTCGAGAAATTTGCAGGGTCGACTAGTCCTGCATTGAAGCCAAGCGGATCTCTAGCCTTGCTCCATCAAGCAAATCCTTTCGACTTGCTGTGTGTTGACACATTTTTATGCTGACACGCGTTCTGGCACGCCCAATGGGACCCCACGGTCATCATGGTAACTCACAACAATAGTAGCATCCTTATGGTGCCTTATGAAGACCTACCGGATGAGGATAAAGATGTTATCAGTAAAGCTATAGAAGAATTTTAGAACAAGTGTTTATTGTCCTACACCAAGACATGAGACAGTAAAGTTGTTCAGAAGTATCCACTACCAAGAGTTTTGTTGCATGGGCAGTCAGATACGGACGAAGCTAATGACAAACATTTCTTCATAGATGCTGTGGACAAATATGTTCTTGATGCCATGTTGCACCATAATACAACTTTTTTAACACATTCCACAATACCATGAAAGAGGTGTTTTGTGGATTTCCAATTGATTAGGCTAGGCCGACTTATTACAACATTCCACATCTGTCGACTCAAGGGACTAATCAAGCCGGTGCTAGCCATCAAGAAGCAGCACTAACCGGTAATGATGATGTCCATACAGTTCAGAGCTCATCTGAGCAAGTTCAAGGTACCACTACCAATCAAGTAAAAAATAATCCTAGATCAGCAGTGCAGTATGTGCAACAACCGACGGGGCAAGTTCAGAACCAAATGGTTAATTTTGGCACATCAGGCCAAATACCATCGTCGGCTCAAAAAATAGCGCCAAAAGTTCAAAGGATTCGTAGAGATATAGATCCTAACATTTATAACCAGAGACTCCAAGCAGCAAACCTACAAAGGACCCAATAGATAGAGATTCCACAAGGATATCATTATGGAATAGATTACAATACCCTTCATATAATACCAAATCTAGGGTATCAAGGTACCCAAAATTTTAATCCACAAATAGGTCAGCAATTGCAAAAAAATCCAGATTCAAGTGCTGATGAGTTGTTGCTCAGAGTGACCGAGATGATGAAGCATCAGTTTGGTTTAAAACCAAAAGGGTAGACCTTTTTATACAAACATCCATATCTAGAGTGGTATGATTTGGTCGCTCTTCCTATAAATTACAGGCTCCCGAAGTTTGCTAAGTTCACTGGCCAAGATAGCATAAGCACAATATAACATGTCAGTCGGTATCTTACACAGTTGGGCGAAGCATCCATTGAAGAAGCCCATCGAGTTCGTTTCTTCTCCTTGTCCCTGTCAGGACCAGCCTTCACATGGTTTTCATCATTACCAGTCAATTCCATTGCCAATTGGGATAACCTAGAGAAGAAGTTTCATACATATTTTTATACTAGGATAGGAGAAAAGAAAATTACCAATTTGATGACCATAAGGCAGAGAACTAATGAATCAGATGCCGAGTTTCTTTAGAGGTTCCGAGAGACCAGAAATATGTGCTTCTCATTGAATCTAACTAATAATCAACTAGCTACTTTGGTTGTTCAAGGAATGTTGCTAACATAGAGAGAGAAGTTGCTTGGGCAAGAGTTTGATAATTTAGGTCAGTTGGCTTAATGAGTGGTAGTGCTCAATAGCCAATTCTAGAATATGCGCAGAGATACCCAATTCTAGAAGAGTGTCGCAATTGCCGAAACCTATAATCCATATTCAGTTGATAACGACGATGAGGACAATGAAGAAGAAGAGATTGTTGCGCCTGAATGAAATTGGGGCAAGAAGACAGTAATGGTGTCAAATCCTTGGGGAAGAGGAGTCGAAGAGAGCTATAATTTTGATGTCACAAACTCGGACAAGCTCTTCAATTTCTTGCTTGAGAGAGGGCAAATCAAGTTGCCCACCAACCATGTTATGTTACCTCCTGATCAGTTGAAGAATAAGAAGTTTTACAAGTTTCATAACTCTACTTCTCATTCTACTAACGAGTGCAGAATTTTTCAGCAACATATACAGAGGGCTATTCAGCAAGGGAAGCTCAAATTTGATACACCTCGGAAGATGAAAGTTGATGATAATCCTTTCCCAAGAGATTAGAATATGGTTGATGCGAAGTTGCTCAAAGAGAAGACTAAGGTTCTGACATCAACCAGAGCAAAAGAAACTAGAACAGTTGATCCCGAGATGCAAGTATCGGCTGATGAATATAGAGAGATTAGAAGGCACCGCGACCAACAAAAGAGCCAATATGAGTAGGGAGAGATGTCAAGGAACGGGGCGATAAGGTCACGTGTCACATCTTGAATTTTGTTGAATAAATAACAACAGTAGAAGGAAAAGGATTATCAGTGTTGGTTAGAAGAGAAAGAATACCAGCATCAACAGGAGAAAGAGAGGTATGAAAGAAAACAAGCCAAGTCACATTGGAATTGTCTTTTCTTCAGACATTGCTAGAATAAAGGTTTGAAATTGCCTACTAGAAATAATTGGCCAGAGTGCAGTGAGCAATATTGGGAGTTTAGGCAATCTCAAGCCAACCACCGGTCTATCCATGCTCGAGATGAGTATCATCATAATAATATGGATCGATGCTTAAAGAATAGAAGTGTTCATGATCGGCTTAGGAAGCAAGTTATTGATCAAAATTGGGCTAATTATGAGGAAGAAGATAATGAGGAAGGGCATATTTGGCAGGAAGGGCAATGGTGTCTAGGAGGTTTGATAAGAAGCCAGAAAAGAAGGCTACAATGCCTAAGGAACAGAGAGCTAGAATAGGCTCAGGCATCTGGTACACCTTAAGTGTGGCGTGCTAAACAAACAACTGATAGGGATCAACCATCGGCTAATATTTAAATGATTTTTCTATTGCCGTCAGAGTTTAGAGCTCCAGCAGACCAAGAAATCTATTTAGATTTTGATGAATCAGAGTATGAGGAGATAGTTTCCAAGTTGATAGTTGTACATCAAGCTATATTCGATAAGCCAGTCAAGCATCAGCACTTAAAAGCTTTATGTGTAAAAGGTTTTATTGATGGGAAGCCGATGAGCAAAATATTGGTGGATGGAGGTGCTTCTGTCAATCTTATGCCTTATACTACTTTTCGTAAACTTGGCAAGGGACCATGAGATCTGATTGAGACCGACATGATGCTTAAGGATTTTGGGGGTAATGCATCTAAGACTAGGGGGGCAATGAACGTCAAATTGACAATCAGAAGTAAAACTTTGCTCACCACATTCTTTGTCATTGATTGAAAAGGTTCATATAGTTTACGCCTTGGTCATGATTAAATTCATGTAAATTGTTGTGTACCATCGACTATGTATCAATGCTTGATTCAGTGGCATGGAGATGATGTTGAGCTGTTCATGCTGATGATTCTGTGAGTATCGCAACAGCTGATCCAATGTATTGGGAGCTAGAAGACTTTGAATATTTTTCTGGCAAGCTATGGGAAGGAGGCTTCATTAAGACCAATGATGAAAGCCAACAGCCAATCCAGGAAGTCGGCTCTGAGAGTTTATTTTAATGGATAATCCAATAGATGGTACAGATGGTAAACTAGGACACAGCTTTACGTCGATCGATGAATTAGAAGAGATAGATATTGGTTCTGGAGATAGGCCTAGGCCGATGTATGTAAGTGCTAAGTGAGATCCTGAGTACAAGCAAGAGTTGGTGGATTTATTGAAGGAATTTAGAGATTGTTTTGCTTGGGAATACTATGAGATGCCTGGTCTAGATCGATCAATTGTTGAACATCAGTTACCAATCAAACTAGGATATCGGCCGTTTAAACAAGCTCTGAGAAGATTTAACCCAAATGTTCTTGATGACATTAAAAAGAAGACTGAGAGATTACTAGAAGCAAAATTTATCCGACCATGCCTGTCGGTGTTTTGGGTCTGGCGGATCCTCAATCGACTAGTGAAAGTGTACTGCGTGTCCCTAATCCCAGATGGTGATGCAAAGAGACACAAGGTTTATACTGGTTTGGGCAATGGGTGCCCTACGTTGTTTGCCCGTGTGTTGTGCGTTGCTTGCCTGTGTGTGTTTTCTTTTGTCTGTCCCTAGAAACGGCCCCGATCACTCCCTTTTATAGTCGAAGGGAGGCACGGGGGCAGTACATGGATTTGCTACATGGCATTTTGTGAGCAGAGGCGGCATGTTCGAGCCCTGTAGCTCATCACTGTGGTGGTATGGTTGGTGGAGCAGTCTTGTCCTTGGTGCACTAGAGCGACGCGCCAGTCATGCCTGATCTTGTGCGACATGGGAGCTGCTGTGGCTTGGCATAGGGTATGGTGCGTACTGCAGACGATGTGCCGGTCGCTGTATGTTGACAACGTAGAGAGCCGAGGCCTAGTCAGTGCAGAGGCTGAACCATTGTGGGGGGCTCGGCGGGCGCGAGTCCTGAGGCTATAGAGACCCCAAAGCAAATAGCTGAGGCTCATAGGGAGCAGCTAGTCTTTGTACATCAATTCTGAGGCTACAGGGACCTGGACATGACTCTCCACGCCGCGCTGTCCTTGGAGCAGGGGTTAGGAAGCACAGTGCAGCACGAGTGTCAGTCATGGGCATAGTGCCGAGCACAGTGGCCGGTAACCCCTACCTTGTCCTGTTCCGGACGGCATGGCGTCGATGTGACTCATGTCTCGTCGGCCACTCCACTGTATCGAGCCGTCGTTCGACTGACGTCATGGGAGTGGTTGAACATGTTAGTTGGACGTGATGTCCTATTAGAGAAGTCAGTCAAGGCGGAGGCGACAGGGTTGTTGCCGAGACAGCCTCGAGCGAGTCAGAGAATCGGTACCTCATCCGAGGCCTTATGGGCAGGGGCCTCGAGTGAGTTAGAGAATCGATACCTCATCCGAGGCCTTACGTGCGGGGCCTCGAGCAAGTCAGAGAATCGGTACCTCATCCGAGGCCTTACGTGCGGGGCCTCAAGCAAGTTGGAGAATTGGTACCTCATCCGAGGCCTTACGTGCGGGGCCTCGAGCGAGTCAAAGAATCAGAACCTCATTCGAGGCCTCGTGGTTTCATTTTGGGCCGAGCCCACTTCGGGTGAGTCTGGATATTATTCAAGGTGGGTAGGGCGGTCTAGCCAAGCCTCGGATGAGGTGGGGGTTTACCGGTGGTTGTCTCTTAGCTTCGATTTTTACAAGGTCTAAGTGATTTTTTTGGTTCTTGCTTAGGGGACCCCTTTTTATGGTACCCGACAGTAGCCCCTAAGCCTTAGGGAGAGTGTGAGCGCTCTCCCTGAGGTTTTGATGAGACTTGGCTCACGGCATGGTGTTTCATACTCGAGGCCTCGGTGGGTGCGCACGAGCGCACCCACCTGGTGTAGCCCCCAAGGCCCTAGAGGAGTGGATTTATTCCTCCAGGGGCTTTTCTCATGTCGAGTGAGGGGTTTTATCGCGTTTGCCGAGCCCCTAAGTGCGATTTCGGGTCGCTGGGTCTCGGCTCGGTTGCAGGAAGAGCCCCCGAGCCTCTACTTGGAGCAAGAGGGTGATCAGGAGTTTCCCTGTCTTTTTCGTGTGGCCCTCGCGCATCCTTTTCGTTCGAAAGGAGGGGTGGAGTATGCCAGGCTACCCTCGGTGGGCGCGAGCAGTGACACCTCCGGTGAGCTGTTACTAGGTAAGTCCAAGTGGAGGCCCATGCCCCATTCGATAGGGGTCGGCTAGTGGTCTAGAGATGCACTCCAAAAGTACCAGAGGGCTTCTCTAGTGGGTCCAGGGCTGTTCAATTGGCCCCGAGGGCTCGGTGCCTCCCTACGGTGGGATCCCATTCAGAGACCTCCCTGCCGTTCTCAGACACGACTTAGGGCAACCCAAGCAATTACTTGCTTGGGCCTCGGCCATGTATGGGCTTGCCCATAGTCATCCCTAACTCTGTTTGCCCTAGGGCAGCTGTCGAGACCTTCGGGGGCCCAGCCTTCGAACCCCTAGACCATAACAGGCTCGGTGCCTTTTATCGCTTTTGCCGAGCCCCCGAGTGTGAGTTTGGGTTGCTGGGCCTTGGCTTGTTTACAGGAAGAGCCCCCGAGCCTCTACGCGGAGCAAGAGGGCGATCAGGAGTTTCCCTGTCTTTTTTGTGCGGCCCTCGCGCATCCTTTTCATTCGGAAGGAGGGGTGGAGTATGCCAGGCTACCCTCGGTGGGCACGAGCAGTGACACCTCCGGTGAGCTGTTACCGGGTAAGTCCGAGTGGAGGCCCATGCCCCATTCGATAGGGGTTAGCTAGCGGTCTAGAGACGCACTCTAGAAGTACTAGATGGCTTCTCTAGTGGGTCCTAGGGCCGTTCGATTGGCCCCGGGGGCTCGGTGCCTCCCTGTGGTGGGATCCCATTCAGAGACCTCCCTATCGGTCTCGGACATGACTTAGGGCATCCCAAGCAATTGCTTGCTTGGGCCTCGGCCATGTACGGGCTTGCCCATAGTCATCCCTGACTTTGTTTGCCCTGGGGTAGCTGTTGAGACCTTCGGGGGCCCAGGCTTCGAACCCCTAGACCGTAACGGGCTCGGTGCCTTTTATCGCGTTTGCCGAGCCCCTGAGTGTGAGTTTGGGTTGCTGGGCCTTAGCTTGTTTGTAGGAAGAGCCCCTGAGCCTCTGCGCAGAGCAAGAGGGCGATTAGGAGTTTCCATGTCTTTTTTGTGCGGCCCTCGTGCATCCTTTTCATTCAGAAGCAGGGGTGGAGTATGCCAGGCTACCCTCGGTGGGCGCGAGCAGTGACACCTTCGGTGAGCTATTACCGGGTAAGTCCGAGTGGAGGCCCGTGCCCATTCAATAGGGGTCGGCTAGCGGTCTAGAGACACACTCCAGAAGTTCCAGAGGGCTTCTCTAGTGGGTCCTAGGGCTGTTCGATTGGCCCTAGGGGCTTGGTGCCTCCCTGTGGTGGGATTCCATTCAGAGACCTCCCTACTAGTCTCGGACACGACTTAGGGCATCCCAAGCAATTGCTTGCTTGGGCCTCGGCCATGTACGGGCTTGCCCATAGTCATCCCTGACTCTATTTGTCCTAGGGCGGCTGTCAAGACCCTCAGGGGCCCAGCCTTCGAACCCGTGGACCGTAACGGGCTTGGTGCCTAGTTCCTTAGTCTGAAAGGAATCGGGTGGGTGTATTCCCCTCCCATCGGCTGACAACAGCGGGTGTGCCTTTTGAGGCGGTTCCTTGGGGAGATGGAACGGTGCCTGCCATCGCTGTGGTTGGATGCGACGCGATGTCTATGGATGGGACGTTACTGTGTGCGTGCGGTTAATAAGGAAGAGGTGGACGCGTGGGCAGTTTAGTCGGATCTGAATTAACTACGCTAGATCTGAGGGAAACTTCCCCAGTTTCATCGCCCATCTATTTTGCCCCCTACCCTCCCTCATAAATACGTGACGAGCCTCGCCCCGCCCCGCCCCTCCTTACCTTGCCTGCCTGCGTTCGCCCATTCTGCCCTCGAGCGGTTGCTAAGAACAGAGAGCGCTGGGGAGAAGAAGGGAAAAGGGGGAGGAAAGGAGAGAGGGAGAGAGGGATAACGAGAGCACGCCTTACCACCATAGCTGCATTCTCCACCGCACCCATGGCCGGTGGCGCAGTTGTCGTCCAGTCAGATCCTTGGGGTCCATCCGATGTGTCTGCGGTGACGCTACAGTTGCTCATCGACGATGGTCTCCTCCGCCCGGGTAGCGACCCCAATAGACCAGAGTGGATTGCTCTAGGGGGTGAGCTAGAGCCGAGGCCACGCGATGGCTACATCGTGAGCTTTGTGGCCTTCCACGAGTGCGGTCTCGGCTTGCCGGCGGACCGGTTCATGCAGGCGCTCCCACATTACTACGGCGTGGAGCTCCACAACTTCAACCCCAACTCCATCGCGTAGGCGGCCATCTTTGTCGCCGTCTATGAGGGGTACCTGGGCATCGCCCCCCACTAGGAGCTGTGGCTCCACTTCTTTCAGGTGGGGCTCAACACTGTCGGTGTTTTGGTCCGACGGGCCCTCAACCAACTAGTAAAAACATACTGCATGCCCCTAATCCTAGATGGTGATGCAAAGAAATACAAGGTTTATACTGGTTTGGGCAATGGGTGCCCTACGTCTAGTCTGAGAGTTTGATCTTGTATTCCTTGCACCAAAATGCTCGTAGTAGGGGGTTACAAGCAGGACGAGAGAGGGAATTAGTCCCTAGGTCTCTGCGTAGAGCGGTGTGAGTTGCTTGAGATGCCAATCTTAGGCAGCGGGTGAACATGCATGTTATAGAGCGCTGCTTGCGCATGAGTGAGTGAGTTCGTCCGTCTGCCTATGCCTCTCCCTTAGAAATGGCCCTGGTCCCTCCCTTTTATAGTTGAAGGGGGGTTAAGGGTGATACATGCGTTTGCTATGCGGCGTCCTATGAACAGGGGCGGCATGTCCGAGCCCTGTAGCCTATTACTATGGCGGTATGGTCAATAGAGCAGTCCTGTCCTTGATGCACTAGAGCAACACGCCAGCCAGGCCCGATCCTATGCGACGTGGGAGCTCCAGTGGTAGCCTGACACAGGGTGTGGCGGACAACGTGTCGGTTGCTGTGTGCTGATAGTGTAAAGAGCCAAGGCTCAGTTGGTGCCAAGGCCAAGCCATTGTGGGGGATTGATGGACACGAATCCCAAGGTTGCCAAGACCCTGAAGTAGACTACCGAGGCATGGAGGGAGTAGTTGGTCTTGTACATTGATTCCAAGGCTATAGTAACCTGGACCTGACTCCGCATGCCGCGTTGTCCCTAGAGCAGGAGTTAGGTAGCACAGCGCAGCATGGGTGCCAGTCGTGGGCATAGTACCGAGCATAGTGGCTGGTAACCCCTGTCCTATGCTGGACGGAGTGGCTTCGATGTGACTAGCGTCTAGTCGGCCACGCCGCTGTGTCGAGCCGCCTGTTGGCTGATATCGTAGGAGCGGTCGAACGCGTCGGTCGGACGTGACATCTTGTCCGAGGAGTTGGTCGAGGCGGAGGCGACGGGGTTGTTTTGTCGAGCTGGCCTTGAGCGAGGCAGAGAATCGGAGTCTCATCCGAGGCTATACGCGCAGGGCCTCGGGCAAGATGGAGAATTGGTTCCTCGGCCGAGGCCTTTCTCACGAGGCCTCTAGCGAGGCGAAGATTCGGTGGGCCGGTTGAGGCCTTCCGTGCGAGGCCTCTAGTGAGGCATAGAGTATGTGGCTTCGCACCTAGCCAGGGTTTGGCCAATAGTTGTCCCTTGGCTTTGACTTTGATGGAGTCTAAGCGATTTTTTTGATTGTAGCTTAGGGGACCCTTTTCTTGTGGTACCCGATAGTAGCCCCTGAGCCTTAGGGAGAGTGTGAGCGCTCTCCTTGAGGTTTTGACAAGGCTCATCTTGCAACAGCTCCTGGCGGGATGGGGTTTTGTACTCGAGGCCTCGGTAGGTGCGTGCGAGCGCACCCGCATGGTGTAGCCCCTGAGGCCCTAGAGGAGTGAATTTATTCCTCTAGGGGCTTTTCTTGCGTTGTGAGAGGGGTTTTATTGCATTTGCTAGGCCCATGAGTGCGAATTTGGGTCACTGAGCCTCAGCAAGGTTGTAGGAAGAGCCCCCTAGTCCTCTGCATGGAGCGAGAGGACCATCAGAGGTTCTCCTAGCTTTTTGTGCGGCCCTCATGCATCCTTTTCATTTGGAAGGAGGGGTGGAGGGTGCCATGCTACCCTCGGTGGGCGCAAGCAGTGACACCCCTGGTGAGCTATTATCAGGTAAGTTCACATGGAGGCCTGAGCCCCATTCATTAGGGGTCGGCTAGCGGTCCAGAGACACACTCCAAAAGTACCAGAGGGTTTCTCTAGTGGTTGCCGGGGCCATTCACTGGGCCTCGGTGGCTCGGTGCCTCCCTACAGTGGGATCCCATTCGGAGACCTCCCTGCCGGTCTCGGACATGACTTAGGGCATCCCAAGCGCTTCGCTTGCTTGGGTCTCGGCCCCGTATGGGCTCGCTCATGGTCATCCCTGACTCTATTGCCCTAGGGCACCTATCGAAACCCTTGGGGGCCCAGCCTTCGAACCCCTAGACCGTAACGGGCTCGATGCCCTTTATCGTGTTTTTTGGATCTTTAGGTGCAAGCTTAGGTTGCTTGTCTTCGTCCTAGGTGCTGCAAGAGCCCTCGAGCCTCCGTACAGAGCGAAAGGGTGGTCGGGGGTTCCCCTGGCTTTTCGTGCCACCTCGCGCGTCCTTTTTGTTCAGACAGAGGGGTTGTTTGCCGAGCCCCCTCGAGTGCGAGCCTGGGTCACTGGGTCTTGGCAAGGTTGCAGGAAGAGCCCTCGATCCTCTACACAGAGCAAGAGGGCAATCAGGAGTTCCCCTGGCTTTTTTGTGCGCCCCTCGCGCATGAGGGTTTGTTTGCCGAGCCCCCCTCAGGTGTGAGCCTGGGTCGCGGGGTCTCGGCATATTTGCAGGAAGAGCTCCCTAGCCTCTGCACGGAGCAATAGGGCAGTTAGGAGTTCCCCTGGCTTTTTGTACGACCCTTGCGCATCCTTTTCATTCGGAAGGAGGGGTTGTTTGCCAAGCCCCTTGAGTGCGAGCCTAGGTCGCTGGGTCTCGGCAAGGTTGCAGAAAGAGCCCCGTAGTCTCTGCATGGGGCGAGAGGGCTATCAGGGGTTCTCCTGACTTTTTGTACTACCCTCGCACATCCTTTTCGTTCGGAAGGAGGGGTGGAATATGCCAGGCTACTCTCGATGGGCGTGAGCGGTGGCACTTTCGGTGAGCTGTTATTGGGTAAGTCCGAGTAGAGGCCCAAGCCCTATTTGCTAGGGGTCGGCTAGTGGTCTAGAGACACACTCCAAGAGTACTAGAGGGTTTCTCTAGTGGGTGCCGGCGTCGTTCGCTGGGCCTTGGTGGCTCAGTGCCTCCCTATGGTGGGATTCCAATTGGAGACCTCCCTACCAGTCTCGGACACGACTTAGGGCATCCCAAATGTTTCGCTTGCTTGGGTCTTGGCCTCATATGGGCTCGCCTGTGGTTGTCCCTGACTCTATTGCCCTAGGGTGGCTGTCGAAACCCTTGGGGGCCTAGCCTTCGAACCCTTGGACCATAGCAGGCTTAGCGCCTAGTTCCTTCGTCTAAAAGGAATTGGGTGGGGGATATTCCCTGCCCCCATCGGTTCGACAACAGCAGGTGCGCCTTTTGAGGCGATTTTCTCGAGGAGGCGAAACGATGCCTGCCACTGCAGCAGTCGGATGAGACGCTGTGTCAGCGAATGGAGCATAACTGTTCATGCGATTAATGAGGGAAATGTGGGTATGTGGATGGTAAAATCGGATCTGGATTAACTGTGCCGGATCTGGGGGAACCTTTCCCAATTTCGTCGCTCGCCCGTTTCACCTTCTTCTTGCATAAATATGCAATGAGCCCCGCCCCTCCCCTCCTTACCTTGCCTGCATTTGCCCTTGCCGCCCTTGAGCTGTTGCTAGAATAGAGAGCGACGGGGAGAAGGAGAGAGAGAGAGGCAAGGTAGAGAGAGCGAGAGAGGCTCACCGTCGTAGCCGTATTCTCGGTCGCATCCATGGCCAGCGCTGTTGTCGTTGAGGTGGACTCTTGGGGTCAGTCCGACGTCACCATGGAGATGCTTCAGTCGCTCGTCGACGGCGGACTTCTTCACCCGGTTACCGACCCCAACAGGCCGGAGTGGGTCACTCTGTCGGGCAAGCCGAAGCTGAGGCCACGCGACGGCTACATCGTGAGCTTCGTGTCCTTTCATGAGCGCGGCCTCGGCTTGCCGACAGATCGATTCATGCGGGTGCTCCCGCACTACTATGGCGTGGAGCTCCACATCTTCAACCCCAACTCCATCATGCAGGCAGCCATCTTCGTCGTTGTCTGCGAGGGGTACCTGGGGATTGCTCCCCATTAGGAGTTGTGGCTCCACCTCTTCCGGGTGGGGCACACCACCAAGCCGATAAGCACGACAGGCACGAGGAGGGTAGTGAGGGTCAGCGGCTGCACTCTCCATGTGCACCAGGATCGGCAGCACCTTTACATCCTAGCTCGGCTCACCTCGACCAATCGCCGCTGGTATATCAGCTGGTTCTACCTCTGCAACGACGATGGCGGGCTTCCCCCTTACACCGGGCGGATCATGGTGAGCTATCCGAAGAAGTGGAGGTATGGCATCCTGAAGGAGGATTAGCCCAAGCTACAGCTGCTCCTGGAGGGACTAGAGAGGTTGTGCGGCCATGGCCTCACAGCAGTTGTGGTCATGGCGGCCTTCCACCGTCGGAGGGTGCTGTCGCTGATGGCTCGGCGGCGGCGCCTGTTCGAGATGAGGCCGGATGAGCCGATCAAAGGCATCTAGCTATCCGCCTCCGCCCTCCCCGACGAGGAGATTCTACGTTGGGTGAGGGAGACGGTGGATGGGAAGCTAAGGAGCAGTGGTCTAGCCCTATTGTGATGCGCCCATCGTGGGCGTACTTTTCTTTGGTAAGTCACACGCTGCTGCGGCCCCCCAAGGCCTCCTCGTTCCTTACCATTTTCCGGTCCCTTATTTGCGTTCGCCGTTCCTACAGGGCATGAGGGACGTGCGAGCCTCCCCACCGCCCGTTCGTGAGGATGCAGCGTGGCGGGCGGTGAACTAGGCGCATGTCGAGGCGCAGAAGAGGCAGAAGGACGCCAAGGAGGCAAAGCGCATGAGGAAAATCCTCATGTGCGAGGGATTGGAGAAGCACCGCCAGCAGCAAAGGCAGGACGGTCTCTCGTTGGAGGCATCCCCATTGCCGTCACTATCGACGGATGCTTCGGATGGAGATGACGAGGGCGAGATGGGGCGGGGTCCCCTGGACCATCTCCCTGATGTTAGGGAGACGGTGCCTAGGGCGTCAGCAAGCAGCCCGGCGCTCCTAGGAGGAGGAGGAGGAGATGCCTCAGGGCCAGCGATCGCTCGCCCCGGGGCCAAGGCCGACACACCCGAGGTGTGAGCGTTGGGAAAGCACGCCGTCAGCCTAGTGGGCTCGACGGTAGCGGTGGAGCAGGTGGCGGCGGGGGTGACATGACTGCCCCCACAGAGGATCGAGGGGGTGCCGGGGTCCATCGAGGACCAGTTGGCGCTGGCAGATACAGAGGACGTGCCTCTGCCGCCGCCACCGCCTTCGCAGAGGAGGGCCACCGTGCTGAAGTGGTTGCAGCCCCGCTTGAGGTAAGCATATTTTTGGTAGAGTTGCAGCATTTCCGTTTATTCTTTGGTCTCATGCTGACCCCATAAGTATATCTTCTTCAGCCGGAAGCGTCCTATGGAGGTGCCCACCTTAGCGCCACTTAAGGTGCTCAAGGTGAGCCCCAGCTCCACCGCCCACTGGGTGGTGGAGGTGCAAGCCGCCATACAATGTGGCGCAACATCGGCGAGGGCCGACCCGAAGGAGTCGGTCACCCAAGGAGGGGCCGCCGAGGTGACCCTGACACAGACAGGGGAGGGAGCACCTCCGCCCCGCGAGGCCGAGGCTCATGAGTCAGATGGGGCCAAGGCACCCTCAGTTACCAAGGCCGTCGAGGTCAAGGCCCCTTGGGCCTCTGAGGCCGAGGCAACAGAGGCCGGGGCGCCTAGGACCACCGAGGCCGCAGCAGCGAGGGCCAGAGCCCCCGGGACTACCGAGGCCACGATGGCGGAGGCTAGAGCCCCTAGGACCACCAAGACCATTGTGGTCGCAGCAAAGCTGTCGGCCCAGGAAGTGGAGATGAAGGCAGCGGAGGCCTCGGTGGTGCCCCTGGTCCAAGGCCTGCTGCTATCACGGGAGAGTGCCTAGGAGGTGGAGGTCTATCCGATCTCCTCTGATGATACTTCCTGGGCACAGGAGGTGGTCGACGCTGAGGTGGCCGAGATCGTGGAATAGCCAACTCTGACCTAGGGCGAGGGAAGCTCGACCATCATGCGGGTATGACCCGAGCCTCGCAGGTGGGATCACCCGCGTGTCCTATGGCAGAGCCAAGATGACCCTGAGGGGGAGCCTCTGTTCGCCCTTGAGGACGCGGCCGAGGGCGGGCGCTGGGACACCTTCGAGCAATACAGCCAACTGGCAGAGCGGTCACTGTGGACGGTGCTGTCCGTGGTGGCCAACGATCTACCTAGGGTCACCTAGGTTCGCACCTTCTTTTCTCATGTGGTGTCATCTTTTTCTGAGTTTTCTTGTAGTGAATGACCCCTATTCTACTTACCCAGGAGCTCGAGACCTGGTCTCCTGGGAAGTCAGTCTTTCTCCGGCGGGAGAGGGACGTCTGGGACCAGCTCCAACGGCAGAAGGACCTGCTCGCTCATGCCAACGAGCTTCTGTCAGCGCGGAGCACAGAGGTGGAGGACCTCCGCTTGTGTGGTACCGATATGCAGGCTGCAGCAGCAGTGGCTTAGGAGTAGGTCACCCCCTTAGCAGCGTGGGTCAAGGAGTTGGAGGAGGAGCTGATTCACATGGTCGGTGATCGGGACGCCTTTAGGTCCTGGGCTAGAGAAGCCACGACCTCTGTCAAGGCCCTTGCTGGATAGCTAGGGACAGAGCCGAGTGCACACCAGCTGACGAAAGGTGCCTTGGATGAGGCCCTCAAGGCGGCTGAGGCTTCTCGGACCGAGGCTGTGGTCTAGAGGGGAAAGGCCAAGGGTGAGTCTTATTCCCCTTGTTTTATTTGTTTTTCTTATGTTTGGCCCCTAACTCCTTGGTGTGATACAGAGCTGGAGGGAGAGGCTTCCAGGGCGGCCGAGGCTTCCCCGGTCGAGATCCAGCGCCAAAAGGAGAAGGCCGAGGCTTCTTGGGTCGAGGCCTAGCGCTGGAAGGAGAAAGTCAAGGCCTCCCAGGTCGAGGCTCGACGCTGGGAGGAGAAGGCCGAGGGTGAGTCCCGTAGGCTTCTGCCCCTATTTGGCTTGTTTTCCTTTGTGCTTAACCCCATTCCGTTGCTTTTGGTGCAGAGCTGGAGAAGGAGGTCACCCGGGCAGCTGAGGCCTTCGTTGTAGTACAGGTGGTGCTTGAGACCGAGATCAGGGAGCATGATGCGCTGAAGAGTGCCACCCATATCACCTACGAG